>NC_037595.1:18806597-18932791 GCF_003073045.1 Pomacea canaliculata | reverse complement strand
CATCAACCACACAATTATTAACAATTTTATATATAAAGATTTGCATAACAAATACAAATATGAGTCAGCTGCTTCACATAGTTCAATGATCCGCCCTCCACCTCTCAGTGTTAAAGGGTTTGGCAGGTCAAATCTTAAGAATACAGATCAGCCCCTCGGTGAGCCTCATCTCGGGTCGATCACACACTACAAGACAGCTGGGTGACCAGTTGACACCTCGGAGAATTCAGTTTCACCAAAAGTCGTGTAAGACCTGATAGATAAGAATGAAAACAACTGACAACAACGAGAAACACTTGGTCTGCTTCTTCCCTCTTGCTCTAATTCCTTATTCAAAGTATTCTTTTTTCATTCTTCTTTCTTATTCTTTGTTTACACTATAACACCACTTTTCTGTTCATTTTTATTCTTCATATTTAAAGTTTTCTATCATAGTCCAAGTAAAGTATATGTTCAGCATTTTCTATTCCTATTTGAAATATTTCCTCGATGCTATTAACTATTTCATCCTATTTCCTGTATTGCATGTTTTGCACGCTGTATCTTAAGTCTAGGCAAATTTAATTAAAACGTTTGTCTAAATTTTAATGATCACTACTGCTTGTGGTCGATCCTTCCGTCTATGCCAATTTCCTTCTTTGTTTTTCAACGGTTCATATTTTTGGTCTTATTTTCGTATTTCTCTCTTCCTCCTTCTTTTTCTATTTTTGATTCTGGTGCTGGAGATGAGCGAGTGTTGTTTGCGAGCAGATCGTCGAAAGATTCATACAGTCGACTCACACAAGAGGTCCATCGGCAAAGTCGTTGCTCAACCTCCACGCTGTTGGATCTTCTGTAGTCGATGTGTCGTGCTCGCCCGTCGCAAAGTCCAATCGATCTACCAACACTTCCATACCTCATCCCCGTCCACCCAACGCCGTCCCCCCTATTAACAAGTGTTTATTGTACCAACAACGTGCTTTCACACCCAACAACTGTGCTGCCATGATCATTGTTTCTAGTCAAGACTGTCCACCCCTTTTATGTTCACTTCACTGAGTTTCACTCACGCAGGTATACAGTTTCATTACAAATTTTTAAAATTCAGATAATTAGTTTAAATTCCCTTTTACTCAATGCAATGTGTAAGCTGAGCTCCGTTGAAAGCATTCTTCATTATGGTGTTCACTATTCGTCGGGCACATATCTTATTCCGTACAGCTGCGAGCCTGTCTGGACATAATTCGAACAGCTGCAAGTGAACTAAAAAGATATAGGAAATACGGAGCGTTAAGCCGCAGAAGTAAATGAATGGGTCTTGTCACGATTTCAGTTGAGAAGAAAGGCCTTGCTGAAAGAATACATATCACTGGTCAACTTGACGTGTTGGTGTTCTTGTTAACTTTTCTTTATCAATACAACGACCTATGTTTTTATTTTCTCTCTCCAAGAAAAAACTTTACGATTACTAAATATCACTACCATCCTGAAAGAAAAGATAGTGACTTAAAAACAAACAGTCCGGCCACGTCTATTGCTCGCCCCAGCTCACGTCTGTGTGTCGACTAATACACCTACTATGACCTCCCCTCCTGGTGGATTGAAGCTATTGTCTGTTTTCTTTTCTAATAAAGAAGGCATGGAGTGTCTGTCCTCCAGAGATTGTACCAATTTTCCTGGTGTCTCGAGAATCGCTCAACAAATTGATTGACAACTGCTGTGGTAGGTTATCAAACCGTGTGTTTAAGTTGTTGTGGAGCTAGTGAGTCAGTTCGATTGGTGTGTAATAAATAGAGAGTGAGAACGGGAGATTGGACGGCCTGCTGAAATGACGTTCTGCAAAGATCTTGTCACGAGAATAATGCTCTAATGCCGGCACTTAACGTTCTTATGCTTCTCGACTGAGTAGCCAGTACTACTTTTGCAGCGTGATTTTGGTGCGTGTTAGGTGGGTTTTTGAAGCGTCCTTCCTCTAGCGAACAGTGGTGTTTGAGGGAATACTTTGCAACCATCTTTACCACTACCACTTTGACCACCATGAAGAACGGTACTTTGTGGGCTTTCGGGTGTTCTATCTCGTGCTTGTCACACGGGGCATTCTCTTTGTTTTAGTTTGGGTGGATGTTTTTTTTTGTGTTTTTTTGTGTATAAGCGCTTGTGTGTTGAGGAAAGAGGAAGATACAGAGAGAGACAAGACAGAACAACGGAATATGATGTTAAGCTGGACTTTTATGTAAGGGTCACTGAACTGTTGTCCGAATGGGAGAATACATTGGTAAGTGATTTCATGAATCGCACATTTATATGTATTAAGGAATTTTATGTGTAGTTAATACTATAATTGGATATCAAACTATAATCAATGCGTTTCTATCAGATCTCTGAAAGTTTTGTGTCGTTTAAGCTTCTTACTGGGATTGAATATGTGAAGAGAGTTTGATGGAAGCGATGCTTATTTTGAAAAAAATGTTATCTGCGTGTCCCGAAGAGAAGGATTTCAGTCATCATCAGGCATGGCGTATCATATCGATTGACATTCGAAGTGTCCATCATCCTTAGTTATGCATTTATTTGGTGAAAAGATGTTCGAATGCTTGGTGGAAAATCCATGCGATGGCCTTGTATCTGGATACAATAGCTGTTGGTAACAAGTAATAACATGCTTAGTCAAGTGGGTGCTCTGTGCTTGGACCAGATGGCTGTTCAGTATTCACACTTCTAGTAATCTGATGAGTTTTGAGTATGTTGTCTGAAATCTGAATCTGAATTCTCCGCCTCAATGCTATGTAACATTGTGACACGTGGGATGCGATGACCACTGAGCACCGTATGTCCTTTTGACTGACAGAACAGTACAAAAACAAACACTGTGGAGTAATGTGAAGCGGTATTAACATTCTCTGGGCATTTAAATTGATCATTGTCGTGATGGTGTTGTCTCATCTGTATGTTTGTAAGCAGTTCTAATTAATCCTACTCTTCCTTCTCATTATCATCATCACCATCGTCGTTGTCGTCGTCGCCGCCGTCGTCGTCATAGAAAACACGATTAACCGTACAACTAATGCTAAACAAGGATGTCATTAATTGCTGGGACTGATAGTAAGCGATGAATGAGATGAACAGACAATACACACGCACACAGGATGATGAAAACAAACACAGGTAGCAACTCTTGATGCGCTTCGGCAAATTAAAGTATTATTCGAGAAACTGATTCTAATTATAGAACTAGTTAAAACTAACAGTAAAATTGTGTCCATGAAATCAACTTTTAATTGATGTTTTCTTCTCACACCCAACTCACTTCTTCTCGCTCTCTCGGGCTTACAGAAAAATAGTCTCTAGACAACGCGAGGCGTAAATGGCTGCGATTATATTAATCAACCCGCTCTCATATTAACAAACAAACTTTTAAAATGTTTTACGCCATAAGAAAGTATGGCATTATAAATAGTTATGTAACTCCCTCCCTTTCTGTAATATTAGGAACTACAGCTTGTCTTCCACCTCCCCAGACAGATGAAATAACAAACGCTTCGTCTCGCGATGTCCAGCTCTCTGTGAATGCATACGGCATGGATAACGGTTCTCCTTTATGCTCCTGTTGCGGTGGGGCTCCGATTGCTTGACGCAACAGATGACCTTTCAGTATGGCTTTCTCATCACTGATGCTGGCATCCTTGGAGCTGACTGGCACCATGGCGCGCACCACCATGTCTAGATCACCGTCAGGCACAAGCCTCAGTATTATAAAGTGCCAGTACTACAGATTCACAAGCATCCTCTGCTGGCACAAACAGATTTGAGAGGGAAAAAAAAAACCCCCCTTTTTTCCCTTTATGTGCTATACACTCCAGAATAGTACCTAGCTGTTGAAGTTCTCTGATTTCTTTTTTTTAAATACTTGACTAATGAAAATTAATGTTAAGGTGTATGTATTTATTCTTTGTGAATGTATATTTTTGGTCTTTTCTTTTTTTTGTTGTGTGGTTGTCTATTTATATTTTTGTCTCAATTTTTAAAATACTTTCGTTTCTTTCCGTCTAAAACATAAATATTTGATTACGTGAGACCTCGGAATCGAAATTGTCCATCGAGGTAATGTATGAGAAATCAGTAGAAAAGTGGTCCGTACCATAATTTTCTATTTGTGGTCTCGGATACCTCAAAGGGGCATATCCCGTTTCCTGTCAAATCTGTGACAAATTGAATGGTGAAACGATGCAGGTTTTCTCTACGCATGCAGCTTATCAGTGTAGAGACTTGAGCACACAGTCAGTGAATACACCTTGTAATTAGACACTAAGGCCGCAGTCCTAACACAGTTAACATCCCCAGTCCCCACTCTAGGCTTGTGTGGCAGACACACTGACAGCAGCGGACACCAGGCGCGAAAGAGCAGTTTGCTGGGCGCCACAGGACGCACCCAATGTCTACAAGTCTGGTGTCAAGACACGTGGTGCCTGTCTGCAGTCTTGTAAAAACCCTCCTCACAAATCTCGCGGAGAACTGCTTCATTCGCTCGAGACCAAAGGCGACGAATCACGCATGCGCCTCTGCGGTTAGAAAGCTGAAAAGAAAAAGACAATCTTCTGAACGCTTGTTCTCATATTACATTTCTGTGGGTGGCCAATCGCTAGATTGTGTTTCTGGAGTACGTTGTTGACAAGTTCCTAGTGGCTCCATGTTGGTATGTTTTAGTGTACTTCGGTGTTGGAATATTTTCATCTCAGTTTTGTCATGTTCTGTGTACCGCCATGTTCTGAGGATGGCATCTTTTGAGTAGGTCCAGACTCGTTATCAGTGCAAACACATTAGTATCTGGGAATCCATGCATGTCGAGAGTCCTTACTAACGTATTGGAATCCCTTCAGAGTGTATCACGAAACTATAAAATAGGAATTTCTAGAAACCACAAGACGATAGGCCAGTGGTTCAATGTGTCCAACTTTTATTTTCTCTTAATCAGATACAGAACACTACACACGTCCAGCTAGTTGCCGTCTAATCTTTAAACTTTTAAAGCATCCTTAAAAATATTATTTCTTCTATTACTCTCTGATTTACCAATACATGTGTTTTCTTATTTCATTTTGTTGTTTACTTTTCCATTCAAAACAATTTTTCATTGACAGTCTTCAATACAGACGCTGTCTTCACTACCAGACTAGAGAGGAAGCCCTCCGATAGTGGGCAATGACGATTTGTCTTATAGTTTACAGACACACAAATACTCTTTATCTTCCTTTTAGAACCAGTCAAACATTCTTCTCTCTGTCTTCTCGACAATAATTTAGGACCATCTTCCCTTTATTCTCTTTGCCCAGACGTCGTTCATGATTGAGAAGGGTGGCTGCTTGCCGTTGCTATTAAGATAGCACTTCTGTCCTCGTGTCTTCGAGAGCCAGAAGAGACGGTTTACTCCTGTTAAGTCGTCTGCACTAGCTCTCTCCTGCCTCGCCGTCTGTACCAATCCAGACAACTTTCGCCACAAAAGTTTCAGAAACGGAAAGCATTTTTTTCTTCTCTGTCTTCCCAAGCAATGTAGATACTTGCTTTTCGTATTGTCCTCACATTCTTACAGCAATTATCGTGTATCACACCAGCCAGAACACTTTTCTTTTTTGTCTTTTAAACCCGTCAGGACCAATTTTCCCTATTCTATTCCACGCACTAAGAGGAGATAATTCCGAAACGAAAGATTATACATCTCGGATTGTCTACCCTTGCTCCAGGCTCTTGACGTGGAAAGCATCAGTAAGATGAAACCCACGATGACCTCGTTGCCTAGCCATGATTTGAAAGGATTTTGCCGCGATGGTTCCTTAACGATGGTGAGAAGTACTCACTCTGCTCCGTCAATTCTGTGGAGAGCTGACCTTCTTAGCCTGTGTCCACAGCAGCCAGTCCAAGGCCGGGGATCCCATTGTCAACACCAGAGCCGTGAAGCTCGGACATCAAAAGTCCGCGCGCATCCTTGAGGAAGCCGATGTGGTTTCTATGTCATGCCGACCGAGCGTCCCAAAGATTTGCAGCAGTGTCCGAACAAAAATGTTCGATTCCAGCTGGAGTGGTGAGATGATGCTGACTGGCATCTTTCAGTCAGCGCTGATCATAAAATCTGAACTTTGTTGTTTAATAATGCTAGAATTGTATTCTGTTTGTAAATTATTCTCAGATCGCTTAATATGAATACATTTTTTTTTCCTTAAAAAACACTATGACAACAAATAGTAAAAATTTTTAGAGGTAGTCTAACGAGGGTTAAAACATTTTTTGCAGTCCTAATCTCAGTTTTTGTCAAAGTCCTTGTGCTGATTCGTTTTTGTTGTTTTTTGTTTTGGTTTTTTTTGGTTTTTTTTTTTTGCAATGTCGATAGATTTTGAATCATCATTATTCCTACAAATAATTGTTATATTTATCTTCCCCAACCCCAAACTCCGTTCTTCAATATGAAATAAGTCATCAAAGACTAACAAGTAAACCATCAAATTTAGTTAAACTTAGTGACATGAAATGGCTCGCCGTAAAAAGCGTTTCGGTTAATCGTCAGTGGAAACTGCTTTAACAAGCCAAAAAAAATGTTGAGTGCAAATATAGACATCATTTTAACATTTCCATTACTGGTATGTATCAAGGAATGCCCGAGGCCTTAGATAGTCTGGCACTGTATCTATTGATTGCTGTGATGTCGTCGGGCCTCGAGATATGAAGTGAGTCGACGATAGCGCAGACTCCCAAGGAAGCTGTTCGACTTTTGGCTTGGCACTCGACAGCAAGATAATTTTGTTTACTGTCTATTTTAGTCTCTGGTTTCTTGCGAACAGGAACACCACCACCATTATGTTCACTTTCACAAGATCGCTGAAGAAATGAGGAAGCTCATCCCTGGGGTGGATATGGCGCGGGTGTATTAACAAACTTAATAAAAAGGATGTAGAGGATTCATAGAGACCATATTGTCACATTAACACGGACACATGCACAAAACGTGTAGAATATTTACGAAGGAGTTTTCTCAGGGGTTCACTGTGCAAAACTTCAAATAGTTTACCGCCATTGATACCCAACACAGTAATACCCAAACGACATATTAATTACCATGCGGGTGATACTTATCAAACTCGATTCTTTGTTGTTTTTTCTGTTGGAATAATGCGTGTCTCTAGATTGTCTGGATTACCATGAAAACATCTGAACCGTGAAGACTTTAAGAGTTCAGAAGATTGTTTTTTTCTCCCTTAGAGCTGATTTCCAGAGATGCCGACTGTCCTCACCATTGGTCTGTACCGTGGTGGCACTCATCATCGTTTTCGTCGCAAAGTCGCTGTCGTTAACATCCAGTCCACAACCATTGCCGCCGGCTTCCCTGCTGATGGTGCAGGAGGCGCAGAAGAATCAATTCACTAAGTACACAAGAATTGCAAGGCTGGCCGCTTGGACAATGTATTCGCTGAGGAGAGAGACAAGAGCGGGAAACGCGCTGACAGCAAGAACTGTAACCCCTTGTCTCGCCAGGAGGTCCGACTCGATAGAGTTACCGGGATTTTAAGGGGGATGGGTATGGGATGGCTTGAGTGGGGAAGGGGATGTCGTTGACATTTCTGAATGAAGCAAGATGCTGCAAGTCTGAAAAGTGACAGCAACTCGACACTTGGCGCTGCATCGGCCAAGGTGGGTAAAGGTCAAGCGTGGGAGAGGTGGAGGAGTGGAGGAGAGGTACAATGGATGAAAGTGGAGAGAGGAGAGGTCACAATCGATGATGCTGTTGGGGGAACCTAAAGGACTAGTAACCAGCGAGTTGACGGCAATAGACTGCGGGGGGAGCAATTTCTTTCGACCGCCGCCATCACCGCAGATAACTTGACAAAAGAGCGTCGCCATTGAGGTAAGTGCCAGCAGTTCCTTCCCTTTAACATCTCTCGTAAAAAAAATTTTTTTAAGTAAAATAGGAGAGGTGTGAGACGTTCTAGGATCCAATGCACCGAGGTCTTGGAAATCCTTTTTTTTTCTTAAATTCCTTGGACTAGCATTCAAAAAGGTTGGGCTGGGTTGGGGTGGGGAATTTCCAGCATGTTCTATCGATGTCCCCGAGATGACATGGGAGCCAGTTGGACAAGTGTCTCTGGCCCGCTGGAGTGCGAGACTGACAATGCGCAGTGTCTGAGAGATGTAAGGACAAGAGGGGTAGGACCAAGTCTGGAGGGAGGGACCCGTCATTCACCGAGCAAGGAGTCAATGGGCAAAAGATATGACGGGGGTGGAGGATGGAGGGATGGGGAGCTAGACGATCAGGAGTAAAGGACGGAAGAGCCCGGTCAGATATTCGCTGTTGGTCCTTCGGCTGGGTAAGAAGTCTTCAAAAAAAAATGTCATGGGAGGGTTTCTTGTCTGGCCATAGCTTGTTTAAATAGAGGAGAGGGGCTCAAGTTTACTTTGGTGATACTTTATGGATCCAACTTACCACCTCATCTAAAATCGACGACAACGACGACGATGACGATGATGATGAAGATGATGATGATGATGGCAGTTTGATAACCAGCTTTAAATTATTTTCAGCCCCAGACAATAATAATGCACAGCAAAATGAAAGGTTTCATGTCGCAATCGTAAATTTGCTAAAACGTAAAGCATTTCAAAAACAGAAAAGACGGTTTGCATTAGAATAATTCACCGGTAATGTCAGAAATAACAAATAATAGAAATTCTTCGTTACCGCAACTCATTCAATGTCGACTGAATAGTGTGGCTGTGCACTCAAATGATGTCAGCCAATAAGAAGACAGAAAGAACGCCAGGGACATAGATCCCTCGGATCTGTTCGCAGGAACAGACCAGAGAAACAGAAAAAGTCAGCAGGCAGACGAACTTAAAGCAAACACGAACATCCATCACTGACAGCCAAATCGCTCCACACCCACAATGTAGAGACAAAAACAGGCAGAGCTGTCACCATTGGCCTATTAGACAAGGGACATCACTCTAACTCAAGGTAAAGCATGTGTCAAGGTGACGAGGGTTTCACGTCCTCTTTCTGACCGCCATTATAATTGACTCTAAATGTGATCTCCGATGAGATAATGAATGAAAATTGTTGGCAGTGACGATTTTGTTCCATTAGGACAATCCATCAGACATCGTCCTCATGTGTGAAGTATATTTAGTAAAATTAAATTAACAGATTTTATATTACATCATTGCTTCAGCCAGTCAATGTATTTCATGTCATCTACTCTGGGCATTTGGTTTTGTCTTTTCATTTACTTTTTTGTAAGAAAAAATAAGTAAGCTAAGTTTACTGGCTGATTTGTTAACGATTTTGCTTCAGGTGCAGAATAGATTATCTGCCATTAACATTTTTATATAATCAAGCTTGTGTTGATCATTGACCTAAAATATCAGTCTTTATTCAGATCCGGTATCTGTGAACTGTATCGACCCTGTATCGACCCGATGCATTATATCTTTTCTAAATTTGAAATATATTTTGGGGGTTTTTTGGTCTCCAATGGTCAATAACGAAGTAAACTTTGGTAAAAAGAATCATCTGATCCTTATTGCATACTGCAACAAAAAGATTTCCCAAGAAAGGTAGTCCCGAGGCTTTTGTCGACAGAAATCTATAAATGACTTTTGGTTCTGCTACAATGCCGATTGCATGGAATGGGTTCGTTAAAAAACTGAACTGGCGATGATGGAGAAGGAAGTCTCCAATGCGTGAGGCAGACGAGAGACCATCGGGCAGAGCAGCAAACACTTCTACATTCAATTCCACTTTCGTTGGCCACCCGATGGCGGCGAAGTCTCGTCTTGTGCTTTGGGAGTTGTCTGCATCCCCGTATATGCTGACTTATCATTTAAATGTCTGAGAGAGTTTGAACACAAAGAAGAGCAGTCTGATGTAATCGATGGCCAACAAAAATGGGTTTCAAACAAAGATTAACTATAGTCGTCCTCAGAGTTGTTGAAAGCGATTAAATAGGAAAGAGATAATTAGGTCTGTAAGTAGACAAGTGGTGGTGATATCGAAGACAGGAAGTTCGAATTGAGTGATGCCGATATTATTAATGTTACACTCATTGCCTACCTGATTTGTCTCTTTTCCTTGTTTACCTTCTGCTAATTACTGTTCTTAATTACCATTGTTATTGACTTGATTTTCCATTATTATTATTCCTCATCTTACCGACGAGTACGACTGCACATGCTTACACACATAAAGATATTAGAAAGCTAAAAAAATTGACATTTTTCTGGTTAAATATTATCATAATATTTTAATTATCAGGTAATACGTCTTTAATCTTCAGCTTGATGATTCAATTTTGACAGTATGAAAAGAGCTCAAAAAAGTAAAAAAATATAATTAAATTGAGAAAATTTGCAAACAGGAGAAGAAATAAGTTTGAAATGGTGTAATTGTGGAATTGTAATTGTGGAATATGAAGAAAGCAGGTAAAAGAAATTCAAAAGATGTCAAATGCGAACATCACTAAACCTAAACTGGGTCACTCCATCTTTCGAGAAATTGCTAGAAAAGGTGTTCCCCTCTCTAAGGTTTGGTAATTGAAAGGAAGCCTGCTTTGTGTTTTGCGCCCAATGGGCCAATGCAATGAAGTCTTGAAACTAATTTTAAACAGGAAGTGGCTGCGGCGACAGGAAGTAAAAAGGACGCCGACGTGGACCGCAATTATGGCGCCTCGTAAATCTTTCAACATTTCCAAATTGTCTCCTTCCACGGTGTACTGAATTTTTCATTCTGTGTAATAAATATTCCACTAGGCTATTTTGTCGAATTCTGTTTGCTTTTGTGGTCAATTTAACTCCAAACTTTTACAAAGTTCGACTGGATTTTTCCTTCGATGATTTTTTTTTAAAGCAAATGAGAATCTTGAGGAACATTGACGACTTTGTTGAACCTAAAAACATATATCAATGCATTGTTTAAAGGGATGAAGGATGATCTGTGATTCAACAAATCAGACGATAGTGCGCGTGTTTGTGTGTGTGTGTTCGTGGAACCGTTGTTTGGCTCTGACGAGAGTATCACAACAATTTAGTAACTTGTGCATACATGTTTGGTAGTGGTAGTGGTAGTGGTAATGGTAGTGGTGCACATTAGCCAATGCATTCACTGCCCACATGTTAACCTCTGACCTTAGTATTCGATTTCAGTGGCCTGGCTACATCCTGGCGTCGCTTAATGTCGGATGCCAGACTTCCTGTTTTCGGTAAAGGTCCTGTAAAAACTGGATTCTGGTCCCGCGAGGACCAACGACCGTACACTCTCATGGTCGTTGATCTCCAGGTTGTCTTCTGTCCTACCCGCCTTCCCTCCTTTGTTCTCCTGACTGCTAAAGACTTCGTTCTACGGACGTGTTACATTAGGATGAGCACTTCTCACCATCTGTTGTGTGTCAGTGTGTGTTGTGTGTATGTATGCATATGTGTATCAGGTTTTGGTATATATATATATGTGTGTGTGTTTGTAATGAAGAAAGTGCGAAACAGAAAAAATATGGGATGGGAAACAATAAAAATGTCAGTAAGACAAAGTTACCAGTTGCGTTGCTATTACTTTGTACACATCCCCCTGTTTCCAATATTTCTCGTTTATTATTCTCTGCTAGTAGATGAAGACATACATCAAATAATATTCAATTATTATAACATGAACTTATTCTACAAAGTTCAACTATAGTGCTAGCGATGCATTACTTAATACGAGGAGAGAGAAACTTTCAATTTTAAGAAGAAGAACGCTGCGAACTGTCGGCTTCGATCAGAATTCTCTTCGGTCTTCCAAAGCAATTTGTTTTCTCTCGTTTGAAGGTTATTCCTTCTCACATTTCGCAATCCCAAAAAACTATTCGATTATCAGCACGTCCTTTCATCCGGAATGGTTTCATTGACATTAGTGAAAAACAACGTCGCTCACAGCTCAGTAGGTAATAAAATTGATGATCCTCAAAAAGAGAAGAAGGATTTAAAAAGTGTGAGTGCTTAAACTGTTCAACTGGTGAAATTTGCGGCGTCCAGTGACCACGTGAGACAAATTGAACTGCAACGAGAAGCGACAGCCTTCACTTCATTTCTGCCCGACGATGCGAGGAGCGATGGCGGGTATCACCTTCAGTCTGCAGGTAAGGCGATATCTCATCAAGGTAATGTAGATGACTAGTCAAGTGTCACATTCAGAAAGAAAGTAAACATACAAGTCAATCGGGAGACAAATGATCAGTCAATGCAAAGCTGATTGTGGCGATAAACTAGGCAATTTAATGATGCAGCTTTATATTACAAATCAACTTACACCGTGTGTGTCATTCTTCTATCCGTTAGACATTTATTTATTTTGAAGACATGTGAGAACATATTTCACAATGTGTCTTTAATTTATCTTTTTATGTGAGATGAGACCGTAGTAACTAATGCATCCAGTGTCTACACATGTGTGTGCCTTCAGTTTTTTGGTATTATTTAATTATACTTATTTATGCTTCATTTCCAATTTTATATGTCCACTAATTTTTTTCAAATAGTATCTTACTAAGTATATTTACTTAATTATTTAGTTACGAATTCCCAGCGGACATTAAATCTCATAAACAGTAATAATAATAAATAAATAAACATTACTGAGTACGTTTTATTTATTCACATTTTTATTTATTCTGTTGATTTCTAATTATTGTTAGTTTGAGTGTTTGTCCCAAGAAGTAGAAATACGAGCTTACACTTGTATACACAGAACTGACATAGGAAATCAAGGGAGATGAGGGTGATGCAATGATTGAACTTTTTCTTTAATTTGAAGATAACACAGTTCGAAACAATTTATGATGGAAATTCAGTTTCTATATGACATTAATTCTTTAAATACAAAATACATCAGGTCTTCCCTTCAGTACAATAACTACATAAGTTCAATACAGAATCTTAACTACAAAATTGTAAAAATATATGCTGCATAACTAAGACTTATTAGAAATTAAAAGATGGTTGAAGTTCTGTTATGCTAAGTGGTTACCAGGTGAGAAAAATATGTGATAATACATTTTGACCTTTAGAAAAAAACTACATTAACAAAAGAACTGTAAAACTTACTAAAGAATGTGGAGTTTGTACTTTAGACTCTTATTAAATAAGGAGGCAAAACTATTTCAGACATAGAGCAGTAGATCACTCTGAAAGAGAGAATCTAGTTACCGAGGTTCACAGACTGTCTATATATAGGGCAGACGGCTTTGAAAAAGAAACAAATTTACAAGAGACAGGAAATACATTAAGACATAAAAATTTTCCCGGAACTGAATGGCTAACGGAAGATTTTTTGGAGACAGAGACAGAGAGAGAAAGTTTTGAACTCCTTCTCACTAGATCTTCAGAATGTGGTTACTTTCAAAGTAACAGAAGAAAAGAGTTATTACTTATTGACATTACAAACTCAAATAATTTATCAAACTTGATGGAATTAGCAGAAAATACTTTACACAATGGATATCTGGGCTTTGTAAACAGAATCAGTACACAAAGCTCTATCATTGATCAAACTGTTTATTGTTATTAAATACTAATAAAGTATATTTTGGTCAAAATTTAATCTTAGGCTGTTAATAAAATTAATTATTGTCCAGACTTGTAGAGCTCCATACATAACAAATAGCATCTGCAATGACACGTGGAATACATATGAACCTTCCTGTACTTAGGCCAGAATGTCAGAGAAAGTCTTGGAAGAACAAATACATTTTAATCATATATTGATTCTGAAAAAGAATGTAATGTTCAAAAACTAGACCCATTAAAGGGTATACAGTATTAAACACTGTTTTAATAAATATGGTTTTCATTTAAAGTACTCCCAAAAGACATAATTGCACACATAGGATCTGCTAACATAATTAATCTTATATTTATATCTTACCTGTAATTGCTCTCATAAATTAAAAAAAAACTATTGCATTATAAATGTTCCTAGAGAAATCCGGAATAAATCATAACCTGTACAAACATAAGAAGCTAGCTGAACTGATCATGTTTCTGTAATTAATGAATGGAAGTGTGTGGTCTTTCAAAACAATTGGCAAAGAAAATTATTATACCTCTAACATATATATATATAAGAGAGAGAGACAGAGAGAGAGAAAGAGTTCAGTTTTATTTGATATGATTTTGTATTACATATCTTATATTTATTTATATATATATGAGAGAGAGAGAGAGTTCACTTTTATTTTTGATATGATTTTGAAAAGAAGTGGAATTTGCTAGAATTGAAGGCAGCCTGTGTTCATACACGAAGTAGATGATCTGTAGAGCAGGCTGGCGGTAAATGGGAAACAGTTTTACTACACCATGGCTGTTGAGGTGGAAAAAGTCGCCGCAAATTGGCCACCCTGGTGGACTGATGCGCTACACGCATGCGCAAATAGTCATGCCCGCCTCTTCGATCGTGTTGGCAATCCGTCTGCGTCTGGGCTGGAGGAGAGCTGATAGAGATCACTCAATTATTCGCCCGAGCGAAAAATCGTGTCACAAAAGTGGCATCGGTGGCATTCAAACTCAGCGTCAAGCGAAAGTTATAAAATAAAAAAAATGTGGGCAATCTTGGTGACATGCACTTTTATGCACACGCACACGCACACCCACACGCACATGCACGCACAAACGCATTTTTTCAGTGGGAGGAGTTGCTAGAGCTGTCTGATCGCTTGTGAACTCGTTGCACGAGGTTTTCCTTTTGTGATGAAATTCTGCATCTCTAAATTTACCTGCCTAAGAGGGAAATTAAGTCGAACGTTTCTTTCTTCCTTTTTTCTTTCTTTCTTTCCCTCTTTCCTTCTTTCTTTAGTCGTATATATAATTGCTCATTTTTTTTTTTTTGTCATACAATTACTTTGGCTTTTCGTGCATATTTTCTTTCTCCTTTCGTTCATTCATTTATTCGTTAGTTTGTTTTTTTTTCTTTCCTTATTCCTGCATCCTTATTTATTTCTTCTATTTTTCCTTTACATTTTATTTACTCAGCATTCCTTGTGTTATTTTTTTCTTCCTTTCTTTGGCCTTTTTCTTTAGTTGATTGTCTTTTCGTTATTGTTTTTCTTGGTTGTCTCTTTTTTTTCTCTCTCTTATTTACACACGCATCTTTTTGCTGCAGGTCTGTAAATACCTGCCTGCCCCCATCTGTTTCTCTTCACCGAGGAATAATATGAAAAGACTCGAGTAAGGCGACTCAGCACTTTGACGGTTACGAGAACCGCTTCCTAAACTTGACCTTCCTCCGCCTGCAGCTGCTTAATGTCCATTACCATCTCCTCAGCATCCTCGGCTATCTGGGGACCTGATGCAGTCCTGGAGGGTGGGCTGCAGTCACTAGCTGCCCTGCCCAATAAGACATGTCCACCACCACATAACTGTCTCCAGACACCGTTAAGAGGGAGCGAATTTCGGTATCAGCATAATGTCGACAGAGATAAAGACAAATGACATCCTTGCGTGAGAAAT
The DNA here is from genome assembly GCF_003073045.1 of Pomacea canaliculata. NCBI lineage: Eukaryota > Metazoa > Mollusca > Gastropoda > Architaenioglossa > Ampullariidae > Pomacea > Pomacea canaliculata. Next base: position 18,917,299 of record NC_037595.1, on the reverse strand, counting down.
TGCAGGAAATTTGTAGAACATGCAAACAGGTTTAAGATGCTAAACATCGTTTTTGAATGAATAGGTGTGTATGTGTTTATGTGTGTGTCCGTGCATATGTGAGTGCGTGTATACGAGAGAACTTTGTGTGTATAATGGATATGTAGGTACGTCGTGTATGTAGGAGGTACAGTAACATTGCTACATAACAATGAACTGCATATACGACTGTGCTCCTAGAAAATCACGGCCATGAGTCGTACAACAATGTTTCGGTCGACGACAGAAGGGTGAACACTATTCAGACATTTCAATGTTGGACCTGTGCTTTACAGACTTAGTGATATGATCATCTCCATCAATAGACAAGGCGAAATAACAATAATATTGTTGGGGCTTGAGATTGACAATAATCACAGGGTGTGTGCCAAACAAAACATCCTGTTTATCCTCTCATAACTCCCATTCTACAATTTACAGCAAGAGCTTTATTGATAAAGACTCGCTGACAAAACGGATATTTACCAAGAGGACGATTGACGTGTGTTGACAAAGATGTAGATACTTTACATTCAATTATTTTAAAAAGCTTCACCAGACACGATCTTTTGTATATCGAGGATATTTGTTCTCCTACTTCTCGTGCTGTAACCAATGGCACAATTATACCAATAGGTATTCACAGAAAGTTTGTTTTATGACCGGGAGAAATTAAGGAACTACTTCATTTTGTTTTGTGTTATTATTTAAACAATCACTAACAATGTTAAAAATTACTACCTGGCGAAGATATAATTAATGTTTCAGTGGATGTACACTTTGTACTGTGTGCCATATGCGTGATAGTGTTTACAGCTCACCTACGATTCCTATGTTGTGTTATTTATTTGAGATGAACCAAGAATTAATATTTCATTAATTATTAAAGAAATTGAAGTGAAGGTGAAAGAATGACTCACTTAAAACTCAATTTACAATCCCAACCGTAGAGGGCAATCGGTCCTGCGTTTGCTTTTCTAAACAGACAATCATGGGTCTGATGTGAAAATTGTGAGGAAAGCAACTCAATAAACTCCATCAACGGCGACTACACAATAAAGCTTGTCCATGGTGTTACAAGAAGAATGGCCGCCTCCCAGTGCAGACGGCAATACATAAAGTCTGGTTTAATGGGAGCTGTAGTCCTCAGTTAGAAGACTGTTGGAGTTCTTGAAGTAGACATCAGTGGTGTGAATACGTTTGACCAAAGGACCAGGAAAAAACAATGTGATGTCATCAGATAAAGGAGTAGCCATCACTACCAATAATTAACGGCAACAGACGAGAGTTAGTATTACCTCTTGGTTAGCGATGAATGGATTAGCGATCATATAACTTTATATCTCTCTTTAAACAAGGACTTGAAACATCGTTGATATCTCAAACCAAAACAGGAGCAGGAGAATTGTAAATACCATTCAAAATGACTTTAAAGTCGAATCTATCAATATCACAATAATGGCTACCCTATTCGAAATAAATCATTAAGGTCGTATCAATAGCAAGGCTCAGAAGCGATGCCAGACAAATGTCGACTACGGAGGAGCAATACCATGGAAACTATAAAGTCCTTCATCTGCCACTACGATCAGTCAATCAAATAATTCAATAGGTTATTGATCTCAATCTCCACGGACAGCCCTCGTCAGCCTGTGCAATCGCCTATTGAATTTACGTCAAGGGTGTCCGGCCTGCAAATCTGGATATGCACGCCCTAAGGGAGGATGCTGTGGAAATTGCAAAGAGAGTTACTCTCCCTGTTCTTCATTCAATTCAAAGGATTTTTTTCCCTTTAACCGCCAAAGCCCTCATCTCCCTTCACCACTCGCTTTATGACTAATTTTGTTCAGTCTCCTCGCTGGGCTGCCTTTTATGAGGTTACTATAGGCCGGCAGTGGATTGTAAAATGGGCCTTGAGGGTTAAGATGTTGGAAACATATAAAAAACATTCCCAGCACGAACAGGAAGGCCAATAAAGCCTTGTACCTCACCTCACAGCTTTGCAAACACATCTTCTCTTTTCACATCTGATTAAATCGAATTTAGGGAACAAAATAAATTGAAAACTTTTCGTCTGGTCATGCCTGTTTCAGCTACAGACAATGTCAACCCTTTCTCCGTCCTTGCAGTTCGATAAAAACGATAACAGATATTGTAATGAGAACAGTTCATAAACTTTTATTTTTATATTTTACTCCAGCGGATTGCAGGACATAACTGATCTTTCTAACTGAAACACAAAAAAAGAGAGCGATCAGTTAGAAATTATCATCAGTCGTCCTCCACTGTTGCAGCACGTGAAGATCGTGGCGGTAGTGAAGGATCTTGCAATGGTTTGTCGATTTTGTGTGTTGGCAGTGCTCCACAGCTGTCGTTTGTGCTGTTAATGCCTACCTCTGCCGAGCATCGATGACCTGAATGCCGCCATTGATGTGCAAGACAACACCAGACATGCAGGGCAACAGCAACAGCTCCAGCGACTCAGCAACGCTGATGGCTTCATCGATGAAGACGTTTGCATCAAATTCAATTTATCACTATCTCTGTCTCTCTTCTTCTCTTTGTCTTCTGCTCGCTCTTTCCTGTCCTTATCTAACTCTTCGCTGTATCTCCTATACGCTTTAAATATTGGGAAAATGTTTTATTTACAGGAATTAATAGTACGCTTAGCTTCTCAACACATTAAGAAAATTGCATTATATTTATATCCTATTTAACCCGGATATTGTCAGATTTGTTGAGCTAAGCAGTCCTCGTGAGAGAAATAAAAGGAAGTGAAGGGAGGGAAGCAAATTAAAAAATAAGTAAAAATAAAAGATTTTTCTGAGCGCTGTTTTCGACTCACGGTGCAATAAAAAGCAACAATTTATTGGGGAAGGTGGAGACTGTCTTTACAGACACATTGCTGTGCAATATTCAGTGTGTTGACCATGTGTGACAGCTGAGTTTTGTGCAAGTTTTAGCTGTAAACAGTAAACCCAGCCTACAGGAGCTTAGTGCACCCATCTGTCCATCCCCCTTGTGCAGCAGAGCGTGAGGCCGGATGGTGGTCATGGATCCAGCCAGTTCCAGACCTGCACTCCAGTCATGGATTTTCTCTCTGCTCTCTTCTCTGCAGCTGCTTCATTCATTTTCTCAGCTTAAGATGCAGCTTGCAGGTATCTTATTGTTGCGATAGGCGGACCTGACAGACATGCGCAGTGCAGTGTGACGTCTCTATGGCCATTGAACACACCTCACCACTTCCCGCCTCGAGTTCGTGAGCACTGTGACTGCTCTATATTTTTTTTCTTTGCTTTATACTCACCTTTACACCTCGCACTCCCAGCCAGTCCTTGTATTCTGAGGACTGTAAGTGGTTCACCAAGTCTAATGCGTGGAAGGAAGAGGGGGACCATTACTATACATTTTGCTCGTCTTATTTTAATAAATGATATATAATTCACCATGATGGCAGAGGGAGATTTCCATCAGCAAGACTAAATAAACCTACAGTCGTTGACAATCAGCTGAGAGCATGCTCACATAAACTATCCAAACACTGTGTGTCCCCTTTCGGTTTTTAGCATCCTATTCCCTAAGATAGACTCATGTGGCCAGATATTAATAACCGGTGGAAATATCGTTCCATTCCTCCACTTTCTCTCTATTTTCTTTCTCTCTGGTAGTTTTAAGCTGGCTTCAAAGACCAGGGAATTTTTCCCGCAGATCAGAAGAGATGAGGTCAAAGAACGTCTCGCGTCCCAGATGACTGACGAGGTCAGAGGTTAGATCATGGTAGAGCCATAACTGCACGCTTCTCAACTTCTTTGTCCCGATCCTCCTCTAAAAAAAAAAGTGGCCGGCGTTTCTCCACGAAGCATTGATTAGCCAGACATCAGTCTAAATGAACCATTCATGGCGAGAGAGGAGCTGTGTTCTCGCGAGACCCACCACGCCGAAGCCAAACACCGCGAGACTTGGGTTGTTGCTGCGTGAGGTTGCGATTAGTGAACTTCCAGCAACGGCTTCCTTTAAAGGGGTATAACTCCAGAGTACTGAGGCTGTCTACATTTCAGCGGCGTGAGACGGTGCATAAATATGAGAGACTCAATTATGACTAACCTCCCAGGCAGAGGGAAAGGGAGACAAAGAAGGATGGGAGGATGAAGAAGCTGTTGTTATAGATTGGAGATGCTTGTGTAATTTAAACCGGTTTAATAAAAATAGGTAGACCTACCTTTTCAAAAAAGTTTTTAGATGTTTGCTTCTATTTTTCTGTTTACTCTCGTTTCATTTTTTTATTTATAATTTAAAAATACTGTGAATGGAAATTGTTAAAGACTTTCCGAAGTGACTGCTCTCTACGAGGCAGCCAGCAAGTTAGTGAAGCAGAAGAGAAATTATATGCTATGGCTCCTTTCAGATGTTATCGCCCAGAGCATGTCCATTTCCATTTCTGATGAGACTGGAGTTTTTGTAAAGAATTAATTTGTGATAGCATCAGCAGCGAGCAGTGCTTCTCAGGTCTGACGGAGTGTATTACACGAGCAAGGACAAAAACAGAGACGAGAAAGCAGGACCAGCCGACATTGCAACTCGTCTCTTACAGGGTTTTTTTTGCTGTTTTTTTTTTTAATTTGTTTATTTGTTTGTTTTTCTTCTTTTCTCTCTTTGCTTCACTAACAAGCACAACACTCGAGATTTTACCATCTTGCCTACTTTGTAAATTCAACAGTCTTGTCTAGCTCTTACAAACAAACCCTTAGCTTGTGACAAAGACATCAAAGGGACAACAGTTTTCTGTAATGCTTAGTGAAGCAAATACAACAGTTTTTTTTTTCTGGACAAGTCTAGTGAGGTTTTATTTGGCCATACCATAGACTAGTTACATTTTCACCAAGACTTTTAACTTACTTTTCTCGGGTCGTCATCAATTTGACATCTGTGGATGGCCCTGGCTGACTTCTCAATACAGCTTCGGAGTTGTCTGTCTCACAGAAAGAAGTGAAGGCGATTGACAACAGTCGTTCAAAGCAGATTCTCAGCTTCCCCAGCCGTTATCAGCACATTTACGTGTGTCGCTAAGGTTTCTGGGAAATCGATGTCCATTTGAAGTCTAATATACCTTTAGGTGAGGCCTTACAAAGAATTTGTCGGCGACTTTCTTGGGCGTTCTATTCTCGGACGTTGACTTGGCTGGAAGTCCTTGCGATAGGAAGTTTTTTTTTTTTTTTTTACAAAAATCAATCAATTAGTCAATTGATCGATCGATCATTTCCACTGTCTGTACGACGCATTTGATATTTTTCTCGTTCTCAGACTCACGCAAGAAGAATAAGACTTTTGGTGCGTGTTCAACCTTCTGAGAAGACCAACAAGAATCTGGAATGAAAAACGGGATGAGTGTTCACCAACCTCTAATAGATGTCTTCTTCACTATTTCTCCACAGCTGGAGATGTTAAAAAGTTTAGACATTTGTAAAAGACCTTTCAAATGATTCGTGTGAAATATGATCTGCATTCTGTCAACTTTGTTTAGATGTTCCCCGGACATTACACTGATGGCAGACCAAATGATCAATCCACCAGAGCTCGCTAACTTATTTTTTTCCTCAGTTCTTCCAGTCAAAATAGAGGGAAAGGTACACTGTTGTGCAAAAGACAATTCGCAATCAAAGTAAATTTGTTTAAAAATTCTTTCTGTGTTAAAAGAGTCTCCATGGCCTCCCTATGCAGTGGTTAGAAGCAGTGTTTTAAATATTACACTACCGGGCCCCCCTGACAACATCACTCTTCAATACGAAGCGAGTATGATGGATCTTCAGTATACTTTTAAGGTTAAAACAAAATCAAACAATTTGGAATTGTACATGGTATCCCATTTAAAACACTAGAGTTTTTCATTTGGTTCAAACTAAAATACGACACCAGAAATAAAAGATGTTACGAAACAACAAATGATATAAAATAAACTAGTACTGAATGACATTTAAAGTTTACAAAAATAACAAAAATAAATTTTAAGTCGTATTTTTAGAATTTAACAAGGGATGAAACATTAAAGCCATTTAAGAGGAAATATCAAAGCATCTTTTCTAAAGATCCCACTAACTGTGATCACTCTTGCTCGCAAACACGAGCATCCTGTTTAACTCCCTTTAATGAGGTGCAGACTGAAGGGGAGGGAACCTCCATGCCTCAAAGCTAAATTACTCCTATTTAAATATCTGCTGAGCACAGATCGTCTGTCTTGTCCTTATACTTCTTATCTGCAGACTTCCCGATATATTTATAGATACAGATCAAAGGGTTAAAATGTGAAATACTCACAAGATTATTTTAAAGCACGCCTGCTCGCCTTGTATATGTCTGGAGTGAGAGACAGTCTGTGTCACCGCCCCAGCATATACTGGTCTCTTTCGTGACTCGTTGCAATCATTCAAAACAACAACAAGCAAAAAAAAAAGTTCTTCTTGTAATATTTTTTTCTTGAGTTCAAATATTTTGTCTTTTTTCCGCATTTGTAAATTTCTTTACAGGAAACGTCGCCTAGAAAAACTGTGTGGGATGAGGAGGTCACACAGTGCAAGTTCCAGAGTTTTATCCTTTAGAGTCTTATTGTTTGTCATTTGTTTGTGTTTGTTCAGGTGCATGGGTGTGTATGTGTAAAGATTTATTTGTCATTTAAGGTTAAACAGCTAAAGACAACCCAGAGGTTTAAGTACACAGAATTAACTGTCTCAGACGATGGTTCGCGGCTAGAACCAAGCTCCACGAACTTATTACTGGACTGCTGGCAGACGATTTTTTTTCCAGCTAACTGCTAAAACGAGGCATGAAACTACAAAGCTTCCGGTTTAGTCATATTCTTTATTTAGGCTCGCCAAGACTAACAGGGGAGAACTTCGCAAGAGGCCAATCGCTGGTCTTGGCAGACAGACAGCAATCCACCTATACACGTCCATACTATCTCCATAGCGACAAGTGCTCACTAAAAGAGACTCGTCTGGAAAAACAGCAAAACACGTGTCTTCACTCCAAAACGAGGCTCATTTGTCATCTCCCTTCTCTTACACGCAAGTGAGACGAGGAATCCGATAGCGGATATACGCTAGAGAATACAGTCCGTGGACAAGAAGATCCGTTGCACCTCAAGAGAGTACAAGCTTCAGTAAGGAAGACCGCAAGATGAGAAAGGAATAATAAGACCATAGAACCACCACTAAAGGTGCATGAAAACATCTCATGACCATTAGGACTCGCAAGTACGATTCTGCGGGGAACAGTAGAAGGACACAGAAGAAGAAACGGACAAAGTAATGAAAGGGTAGACAACACCCAGGAGAGGACTAGGTGTTATTCAGAACTGTATTGTGCTGGAAAAGTCTGTACTCCCTAGAGAACTAGCACGGTCAAACGATTATACTCGGAATAGTACTCTCTCACTTTCCATAATGGAGTTTGTTCAAGGTTTAAAGTATGTACCAATCAAACGGATCCGATTGTCATTATAATAGTGTTTTATATCGTGGGTTAGGATTTTATGAACCAAGACTTAGGTTACTTGCACGGGCTGTAGTAACAAAACTTCATGGGACGGTTGGTGGCGCAATGGCTAAGACACCATCAGCACACTGAGTTTTGAATGGCTTGAGTTTATTTTTCCGGTCGAATATTTTGTATGTGACACCTGTTCAGACACACATCTCTCCGTAGATCGAACACCTGTACACAGTTGACCGTAGACTGCTTTTTCTCCGGGTGCTCCAGTCTCCACAACCCTGTGTATTTATTGTGGTCGTTCCATCGCGACTGCTCATTAGGAAGAGTAGCATCCATCATTTGCGTGGTACTGAAATGACACTGCAGACAAGTTATACAAAGTAGGTAATGAGTGGAGGTAACGGGTACTTTCTCGATTAGTAGACTGCAGGATAGCTGAGGGGACTGAGCAAATGAGAAGGGAGCTGTCTGCCGGTAATGAACCGGATGATAGGTAAAAGTTACTAATTTTTGTCATCGGTTAAATGAGGACCTCACCTTGTACAATCATGTAAAAAAAAAAAAAGTGAAAACCCCGCCTACGCTGGTGAGCCCCATTGGTTAAATGGATCAAAGTATAATTTGAACAGTATGGAGGTACTATATCCTGTATGGTTCTTTGCTTGAGATCGGTCCGGTGGCGAACTGATTATCGTCTGTCACCAGTGAGGATTGGCTGCCATGCGTTCACATCTCGTCTCGGGCAAGCTGTTCTTTCTCAGTTTGTGACATCTGTTTACAGGGCTGCCTGCGTTGCCGTGATGTGAACTTAGTTGCTGGCTCGGAGTGAAATACTGATTCCCTCTCATTGCCTGAGCTAATGCCCGAGTGAGAATCGATTGACGATAATGCTGCTGTTTTTTTAACATGCATCTCTTTGCTCAAACATGTTCACTATTCTTGCAGTTCATTTTATTGCTGTATACATTCTACAATCTGATTGGGCAGACTGTCACACTGCAGCCATCACTAAAATTCTCTCCTTTGAACTTGCTTAAAACTTTCTTCGTCAATCAACCATCTCTTTTGCCGGTAAACTGTGACCTTATGACCTGTAAGCTGTGACCTGCAAGCTCATGGCATTGTTGAACTGTGATCCTTGAGGGCAAGAGTTTGCTCCAAACAAAAACAAAGAAAATTCTACTCGGAACACAAACAGCCTGAGGACAACAGAAATGTTGTTCTCGAGAGACTTGGGAAGAAACAGAAACACCGGGGTTAGGAAAAGCGGCGTTTGGGCGATGTGACAAACTATAAGAAGCTTTCTTCAGCAAGCTGTTAACGACCGATGGCAAGAAATGCGGAGACGAAGATGCAAGGCGCTTACTAGACGAACAAACTTCTGAAAGCACAAAAGATGAAAGGAAAGTGTGTTGGCTTCGCACATGCGCACTGATGCTGCAAAACAGAGGTCACAGCGAAGTTCAAGCTGCTTCGGGTAAAGCCGGCAAAGTGTTGTCGAGAGTCAATCAGCAACTTTGACGAGAGTAAAAAATAAAAACAAACAAAGGTAAGCAGGTAAGTACCAATATCCTTCGAGCAAGTGAAAATAAGAGTAAAATAAATTCCCTTCAAAGTGAAGCAGTGTCTGAGATGATGATGTGCACACCCTCTATACTAACATGGCTGCAGGTGGACAGACTGCATGTACGACTGATGATATTCATGACTTGAAAAACATAAGACAAGTAGTTGATAACCAAGAGCCTGAAGGTGAACATGTCAACTAACAAAGCAATAAACATTCATAGACAACCTTAGTGGGAAAAAGATGTTTTTTTAATGCATTATGGGTGTACCTTGGCAAATGGGTAGCTGAACTTTCACCCTGCTTCAGCCCCTTTCAGAATTACCAAGTAGGTGAGCTTTGTTCACTGGTGCACGCCTACGAAGTAGAGAATTGAAGAATAATTGAACTCAAGAGAAATACCTAAACTTTTTACCAAAAAATGTTCAAAAACAGTTATGTAAAGAATTATCTGTGGGATCATTAGTGGGACTGGTCTCAGAGTGCAGCTGACAAACTGTAAAATATACAGACGGGTGGAGACACACAGAAAGTGATTGTTGGCTAATTCTCTCTTCAATAGTACTACCACTTATATAAGTTAGCTTCATACGTTTTGACGAAATGATATGTTTGTCTTTTATTTATGTCTATATTTAAAGCTTTTTTTCACATATTTTTACAAACTCAGGGACTTACGAGATGAAAGAAAGGATAAGCACCAGTGAGAAGGAGTGTTTTCCGAAATGTCGTGTTCCGTGTTGAGGGAGGAAGCTTGGAGCAGACGCTTCACGTGAGGCTGTAAGTAATTGGAAGGGCGTGATGAATAAGACCCAGGAGAGCATGGACCCATCGCGTGATGATGATTGGATGGGACAGATCACGTGTCTGGCAATAAGTGACCATTCCACTGGGCATTGGATGCGGTCAAGCGTCGCCCCGTGTCCCAGAAGGCGCATAGCTTAGCACGTGCTGCCCCCTTACACCTCTGACAATTCACTGTTTGTGATCCAAACTAACGGCAGATAACTCTTTCTTCATGACTGCTAGTCTTTTCAAGGGAGTGAATCCCCAAGCAGGTAACGTCCATACCATTTGACTAAAGCGACCTTTCAGTGGTGCCTTGTCTCCGCAGAAAGGATTAAGGGTGCTGCGATGCTTTTAGGAACAAGACAAAAAAGACGAATTCGAAAAACATGGCGACGTCGAGGACAGGAGAATATCCCAGAATTCACACTCAAGTCTCGTCAAACGGCGTCTCATCACAAAAGCAAGGCCGGCGACGACATCGAAGTACTTCCGATACTGTTCAAGATGCACACGGTCTTCAGGCGCTGTGAGAAAGCGTGGCTCTTAGAAAATGAAAAAGGGAAACGACCTCTCTTTCACACACACCCACACACAGTCGCATTCATACACAAGTACAGCTTTTTTTTCTCTTTCTCTCTCTCTCTCACACACTCTTTCCTTTAACACTGTCTGATCGTTCCTTCTTTCTTTTCTCACTTTCTTTTGTATATAAATCTCTTCTTTAATCTGTACTTTTTCTTTTACCTTCACGTTTTCATTATTTTACCATTCTCTCTCTCTCTTTCCCTCTCCCTCTCTCTCTTTGAGTTCCACTATCTGATTTTCGATCTTCTCTTTTTTATATCTCTTTTTCTCTTTCACACCCACAGAGAGAGAGCTTGTCCAAACTTGTAAAGACACATACATAAAAGGCACATGCCCTAGACCAATATATTCACATGAATACAACAATTCAATCCCTAGTAACAGCAGTCGTCCAGTCTCCGATCTCTATTTCTGTTTTATCTGTTGATAAATTTTGTCCCTCCCTGAGTTGCGAAAACCTGGTGGGGAGAAAAGACAGAAGGAGGGGAGAAATCCACGTTTAAATGAGAGACAGTGCCAGGCTACTCTCTTGCCTTAACTTCCCAGGGTCTTGGGAATTCTTTCGCCACGATGCCGCGACTGAACGGAAAGAATAAGAGTTTGCAGAGCTTTTACACTGCGTCGAAATAAATTTAGCATCAAGAAGAAGAGTAAAAGAATTGTTTATGAACTTTGATCTTGCTGAAAACTGCAAAGATGGACATGATGAAAAGATAGGAGATCAAAGATCGTATAGATCCCTCAGATCTCGCGGCTTCACAGGCTATCGCGAGACTTCATCTTAATGAGGTCAAACTGCTGCGCCATCCGGAACACAACAGTTTTCAAGCTTGCGTGTTTGATATAAAAGAGCGATTCTAACAAAAGAAAAAAGGAAGAAAGATTGAAGAAAAGAAGAATAAAGTAAAGCCAACAGATAGAGGTTTTTTTTTTTTCAAACTAAATGTTTGTCGTCTGAGCGTCAGAACAAACGAAGGAGAGGAAAGAAAGACAAGTCCCACTAGACTAGCTCATGCATTGACACCGAGCTGCACGTGCCTGTGATCGATGTGTTTTCTGGTGAGAGTGGCTCCCCCTTGCTGCTGCAGTCAAAACAGCGGCCATCTCATTAATATAAGGCTACTGCCTGTGTGCTTGTGGGTTTTTCCCTCTAGTATCAGGCTTCTCCTGCTGCTACATCTGCCGTGTCATCTATCATCTACTTCTGTTTCCTTATTGGTTCCAAACCCCCTCTCATACCTCATCCTCTTAAAGACATCATCTAAAATAAACCTTAAGGATAGGTTGTTCTGGAAAAAATACTGTACTCTTTTTTGAAGCAACATTATCCTCGCTCATAAGTTATAATGATTATTATAATCATACGGCTTTGTCAAAGTCTTAACTTCAGGGTTCAACCACATTTTTCCTTGATCAAAACTATTTTTAAAAAAATAATATGAAAAACAAGTAATTGAGATGAAAAAAAAGGATTTTTGATCCTAAACAGCAATAGGGATTAGAAGAAAGGGAAGAAAGTGGTCTCGGGTGTCGGTGCCTGTTTATCGGGTACCGATCATAAATCAGATTAGTTCACATCTTTGAGGCGCATCCTGTAGAGACACATAAACCTGGGATCAAGTTGGGGGACATCAGAACATGTGATGTTTCAAGAAATTGGATGTAATGACATCTAAACATTATGGTTCAGTGATGTCAGAGTTCAGCTCTAAAGAGTATAATGAGAGTAATCAACATCAGACAGTCTGATCTACACCCCTGTGTGCGTCAGTGGAATGGGTTCGTGCACTGATATGTGTGTGTGTGTGTGTGTGTGTGTGTGTGTGTGTGTGTGTGTGTGTGTGTGTGTGTGTGTGTGTGTGTGTGTTGTATTTAAGGAATATTCTAATGGGTGGCTGGGTAGGCGATTGTGTTTATGAAAGAAATTCTCGTTACAGTTCCAGCCTGCTGTTAATCACTTTATACTTTTCCCTGAAGCTCCAAGGAGCAAGGGAAGCAACAGCGTTTTTACACTCAAAATATGTTCGATACAGTCCCTTTAATGTCTCTGCCTCTAAAATTGTACTTACCCTATTTCTTTCTCTCTTCTAACATTTGTAGCATTATAATATGTGTCTCCTAGTAAATGTAACACATTAAAAGCTTTACTGGCTTTGTTTCCCACATCAACAGGTACGACACAGCGTTCGCACACAATAAATAAACAAAAAATCAACTAAAACCAACACCTTAAACAAGAATTTCAAGGAAACAGATGTAGCATAAGAAAAACACTGTTATTGACAGGTTTAGTACTTACAATTAAGAGATACTAGGCGTCCGGACTTACATTGTACCTATGGTGAATTTGTCTAAACACAGAGTTAGTTGTTCACATGTTCACATTGTCACAGGCTTGAGCTCGTACGAAGCAAATAACACCAGCCGAGCTTAGCTGGGCGAAAATAAACAAGAAAAAAAAATTCTTTTTCTCACATCCCGACGAGATGTCCTTTTATCACAGCAGATTCCAGAATCTTTGCGAAATAAAGTATAAAATCCTGCATTCTTTCCGCTGCTGACTGCGGCTCATCCTGTCGACTGTATCATCTACACACGATACTTGAGATGGTCAAACAGTAAACAAACTGTTCTTATAGAGTAATTAATGCTTTGTGTCAAAATTTAAGATAATTAATAATCTTGCACGAACTAAGGACTTGTGTCGTGTTTCACCGCAACAAATAATGTGTGACATAAGTTATGATTTGTGACAGTTTTTAGTGAAACGACTGACAGGCACACATGTAACATACCTGTGACGACCTTTGATGAAAATATGGCTTTAAGTCAGGTTGAAACATAACAAACAATCTGTGAAATGTTCCAGAATATCTACATGAGCCTTGCGACACAACTTAGTGCTAGCAGTATGACAACTCAGTGAAGCACCTGTCCTAGTCACCTGTCCCGCCACACTTTGAAAGACTTTCGTACGAGTTGACCCCTGTCCCCGGTCACATTCAGATGATGCACGTGATGTCCTCCCGCAAAGTCTCCGGCTGGCTGCTGACTCCCAGCTTCCACAGCCGGATGTTACGTCGCAGGATTTCGTCGTAGGACGTGTCGTCATTTCCGTCCAAGAGGTCGGAGGAGAGACCCAGTTGGCGTGCCAGGGGTCGCAGCGGAAGTGTCGGGGTCGAACTGCAGCCGTCCAGGTTGCCAAAGGTCTGGCAGGTCAAAGTTCGCCCGCGGAAGGGGAACGGAGGGAGGCGTCGCAGCGTGGGTAACGACGTGGTGCTGTCCTCCAGTTCACTTCCGGAGCTTAGGTCATAGTCGTCAGGGGAACTCACCAACTCTGGGTTTAACAATAAAGAAATAAATAAAATAAAAAATATTGATTGCATATAATTATTCACCGAATCTAGTTATAATCTGATAGATCCTATTACTCGTGGACTAATTTTAAGATTCATCCGAAAACTGGAGAAACTCTTCTGGCTTATATAACATTCCGAAACAAAACATGTATAGAAACTGTATGAGCTTACTTTTCTTCTATTAAATTATATATAACATGTGATGATTGTTCAAACAACATTGACCTAAACATAAAACGCGGGACAAAGAGATATTGAAGCAAATAGACACACTCGTGTGTGAAAGGTTTGATGTTACGGCGTGAAATAACTGGCTCATCCATGCCCTGATCCAAAGGCAGTCAACAAAAGTAATGACAGCCATGTCTATATGTTTTTCGCATTCTGTAATGTTTATGTAGCTGAAGCTCATTTAGGTGGAAAAAAACTGTTAGTGGAAAGCTTTTCCGCTCCGACAGACAGCGAGCCGGCTTTGAGATCGAGGTGATTCTGTCTTTACCAAGACTGTTCTGGATGACCCCAACAAAAGTTCCATGTAATCCCACTGGCAGCCTTTTGAAATCCCTCTGTAACTTATTCGACCTCACCAGAGCCTCTCTACTCCTCAAAATAGAGGCCGTGTTCATGAAATGAGGACTAGTAGTACGATGGAATGTCCATATCCCGGGGATATTGCTATATGTTACTTTACCCCAGCGAATATTTGCCACAGCTTCATGACTTCGATTCTAGAGGATGAGCAAAAGCCAAGACTACGGAGACAAAACGACTTCCGTTTATTTTCTCGCCGTGTAGCCTATTCCCATCCCTCGAACTCCAGGGCAGCGACTTACTCTTGCTTCATGAATACCCTATTGTCATCCAAGCGTGCACACACTACAAGACTGCGGAAAAAACATCCCTCGAGGGCCGTAACTCTCGGCACTCACCGCCTTCTGCACTGGACTGAGAGTGACTGCCCGCCAGGAGGAGCTGGCGGTCGAGGATCAGAGACTGAGGGACGCTTCGCTGCCTCACCAGAGGAGGCCGCCGCCAGACGTCGCTGCTGGCTGACAGGGCAAGACCTTGACCCGACAGCGACAAGGACCGTGTCGCCCTCAGACACTGGTTCCTCCGGAGCCGCTGGATGGTCTGCGAGATGTTGATGAGCTGTTTCAGCAGCTGCACATCCTGCTGCCGCATCGCCATCTTAATATAACAAAAAATATTAATTAACAATGATTATCAACACACAAACCATAAATAGCTTTATAAACTGTTACTACTAAATTTCACATGAACAAATCAATCAAAAGATAGTAAATAATTTTTTTGATGGGGGACGACCACAACTATTTTACTGTCTTCAGTGTAGACTAATAATCAAATTCAATTGTTATGTATTATAGGAGGTGAAATTGTGTTGTGTAATGTCGTGTCCATTTGTATGTCTGTCAGCGTTGGCTCTCGTAGCAAATAAAATAACTGAGTGCATAGAACATGCAATGATAAGTCTAAGGACATGATGATAGAGCTTACACGTGATGATAGAGTAAACTGGGGCAGAGGATGGAAATAGGCGGTGAAGAGAAGAATGTGAGACAGAAATGTAAAACAGGGATGACAACCCGAGTGAGTGTTGAAAATGAACAGATGTGAAACTGGAATTTAAAATTCAGGTGACGAAAATCAAACACACACAGCTAGCAAACAATGGCTCAGCCCATAACCCTCCCCAACATCACACAGGAATCCGGATTTGCAAACCAGTGGATTGCACTTAAAGTTCACCGATCAGGGTCTCCTTTCTGAGACAAATAATCTGCCTGCACATTATTTTTGACATAACAAACTATAGCAGACTGTCTGTAGGGCATCCAACCGCTCATTTCTATCAACGTGCAAAATTTAAAAAAAATGACGATAAGTAGAGGTTTAAATGTATTTTTTCTTCTCCTATAGACTGCGTCCTGTTAGCTCAACACTTCACTCATGTTAAGTGCTTTGTAAATATTTGCATAAGAACTCCACTTGCATTTGATACTAGTCGGCATCTTGTGCCATAGTTAATGCGTGAACTTAGATAAGGACACTCTTACGGCTTTCCTTAAAAAAATATTAAATTAAAAAAATAATTCTTCACATAGAGAAAGAATATGTGTATGTGTGTGTCTGCGCGCGCGTGCAGATTTTTAGACCTAAAAAGAAAATAGGCTGGCTTTCTTTATATCTTTAAGACTGTTTTCTCTCTTTCTGTCTCACACACACACAATTTAAATAATTGAGAACAAGAGTCTGACAAGTGAACTAAGAGACAAAACACTGTGTGGCTAAGCAGACAGATCCTTACCAGTTCCCCTTTGAGGGTGTTGAGGGCCTGGTCTATGCGAGTGCTTGCCTCACGGTATTCCTGCTTCACCTTTGCCACAGAGCCGGCTGTTACCATGGTTACGTCTGCGATCTCCTTCATGACACGGGCTGCTGCAGTCCTGCCTGCAGTCACATCACAGGGATGACAAGTCCGCCATGGCGACAAGTCACGCGGCCTTTGAATGTGGTGAAGTTCGTCTGTCGGTGATGGTGTGGGTCAAGAAGACAATCCTAAGAGGAGACCTCTGCATTCATCAAAGTCGCCGTCGACAACAGACCCTTCAGCAGCATCTTTATAAAAAAAAAATTGAAATGAATCGCTAACAAAACTGTGTCGCGAAGCTTTGAAAATTGATCAGTAAGTCTACACCATCCTTTGCTTACTAAAGTGATTTCTATTTTTCTTCCTTTTTTTTATAAACTTAGTTCCTCGATTTTTACTTAATTGTTCAAAAAATGTCGCACTCAGAAACTGGGATCGTTTACAGTAAAATAATTAAAAATTATCGATTAGACGGTTAGCAAGTAATTGCTGTCGAGGTTGCCCCCTCCACTTCCCTTTGTCAAGATCCTTTTCTCACATTGCAAGAACCCTAAAGCACATCTCTGCACAGGAGACTTGTCTGTCTGCTTCCCTGGCTGCTGAGCCCCTAGCAGATCGATGCACTGGCTGACTTTGTATCTTTATTCTTCCTTACTTGACATTATCCATACTCTCCCAGACACAGACTACCGGTGAGGAGCAGAATTATGAACTGGGTAGAAAGGAGTCTATGCAATATGATTGTTGTTGTTGACATTAGCCTAGTCACATGACTTCACATACGTCTTGTCATAAGCAAAGGGTAGAGCAAGATCGTCATCTACCCTTCTCTTATTCCCTCCTCCACGTAAACATCACGTATATGCCTGTAAAAAACAACGTATCTCTCTCCATTTGTACGTCTTATCATTGTCGGTAGCTTCTCGAGAATTGTGACATAAAGGCAAAGGTTAATCGTACGATACATCACCCTAACCCTTACAAAAACATCACTTAACTTTAAACCAAAATAAAAACCCAAGTCGTATTGAGGGAAACCGGAGAAACAGGATAAAACCTACACAGACAAGAAGGTAACAGTTCCACACAGACAGTGGCGCCACCCGAGAATCAATTTATTTACCCCTCGTGAATGTTTCAACGAAGCGACAATGAACGAAATGACTTGAGTAAGTTGTTGCTATTATTATTATTATTATTATTATTATTATTATTATTATTATTATTATTAATGTCGCTATTTCCAAAGCTAAAAGAGATAATATAATCCTTAAATAAGGGCAGCTTGTTGGAAAATCAAGTGTGTCATAAAGTGTAGCCAGAGGGTAGTAAAGGACGGCGAATAAACGAGTTCAGGCTGTAATGTGCTGGCTTACATAATATATATATAAAGTAGTAGAACGTACATGAAATCGGATAGACCGAATACAGAATAAAACACTATATATATAAAATGAGAGTGTGTGTGTGCATACGTGGCTCAAAAATACATTCGTCACCACAGATATCACATGCATGGAACAAGTTTCCAGCAAACAAATTGCAAAAAAAAAAAATCGTACATGTGCTCAATCATAAGCATTGCGGCGCAGAGTAACGGGAAATACAGAGATAACATCAATTTTCTTTAGAATTTTCGAAAAATGAAGTCTCGTCGATTATGGTACATACACACAGACCTCTGTAATGCATCTTTCAGACATTAAATGTCTATTTTTTTCAAATATTCCCGAATCGTATTGGTGAATCTAGAAAAAGTTGAATCCGAGCGTATCTCTCTCTAAATGTTGTAAACTTTCCGTGGTTAGAACAGCTAGTGATCTAACTGAAACACGTAAACAAATAATTTCTTTCATGTTGTATTGTTTGCTAGTGAAAACTGTATCACAATGTTCTACTCACGAACGATAGCAAATTTCAAAAAAAAAATTCTTAAATTTTTATTAATTTCACATTTGGAAATGGATATTCACGAATGTTTTACTAAATGAAAACAAATTCATAAGTCTCTTTCCAGCTCAGCTCCAAGGAAACAATAGGAACTTGATATATTTTGACAAAAGTAACTACGTAGCCACAACCAACAATGAAGTATCAGAGACTCACCAGACTGTTTTGTTATGATCAAAATACTGTCGGTGGTTCTATCTCTCTCCTAGTTTGTCTGGCTGATGTTTGGTAGATGAAGTCCGCCGACACCGACTCCGACGTTTCACAACAGTCTAACGGTGCTGTGGAGACGCAGACGGCGGTTGTGAGAGAGGTCAAGGAGCGATAACATGGACAAGCACAACACACCTGTCAACGCCGGCTCGCCCACCTGCCCGCGAGCTGATCTGACGCCGCCTCGTGACGCCTACAGGTGTTTATAAGGTATGGAGGGAGCGGGGTCGCAGGTGTGGGGGAGGCAAAGACTCTACATCAGGTCCTGCACTGCTTTGACCTCCACAGCGACCACAGCGCCCTCCATCGGAGACAGAATCTTTCAGCACTGCCGTTGGTAGCGGAAAAAACAGAAGGAAGGGGAGGATGCGGGCAGTGCCACAGGTGAGACAGCGAAACACAATGTAATGACACATGAGACGATGCATGTGCACGCAAACACGAGCAACTGTTTCTGATATGTATTTTGCAGCTGACGTGGTCAAGTGTAATAATTACAGATATTTTCTGGAAGCACTCACGCGTACAAAACAAGAACAAAAAAAGTTCACGGAAATGAATTGGGATGATGAGAGTGCTGTTAGTGCTCATATTATTAAAGATGAAATCAGAAAAAGTCAGCCAATCACAATAGCTTGGGGCCAGATTACAACTTTATCTAACAGGTAAATCAAATCTTTCCTAAAAAGGCTTTTGGGGGAAAGGCAACTTAACAAAGCAAGACAGAAAGAAAGAAAAAAAAAAGAAAAGAAAGGAGAAGACATGGTAACGTCATTTAAAGTTTGACTAGGAGAGAAGTTTCGGAATGTAGATTGAAAATACCTGCCAGGATATCCATTAACCCCTTTTGAAATTGTCCTTTTATCAGGTCAACCGTGTCGGACAAATACAGCCATAAAGAAAGGTTGAAGCCTACGGTCTGTATGTCAAGAGCTCATCAAGATGTTTTGCTTCACAGTTTGAGAGAAAGAAAAACAAGCCCAAGTGTACTATAGTTTCTGAGAATGTTGTGGTTTTTTTTTTATTTCTCTAACAACATCCGTAATGTCAACCATCCTTAAGTTGTAGCTACCATCTTCAAATTGCAAGGGCTGTAGCTAATAACGCAATCACTGGCAGCACTAAATATATAATAACACAACCGCTCGCAGCACTACATAAGTAACAGTATCGTTTTTTTAAATTCATTCCTCACTGTGTAAGTCCCACCCTAATGCCATTGTCTAATCGTGCAAGGAGACATGATTGTACTGACAATGAGTATTTCAACTCACAGGTCAACCACTACGTCCTCCTGTGAGCGTTGAACGACGGTTGATGGCGCTCGGGTCCAATGGAGACGGAAACGACCAACGTCTTCCCCTGCAGCGGTTAGCAAACTAGTTTTGAGACAACGAGTCTGCTCCTCCCTTAAGTGAAACAAGTGTCTTCAGGGGGACGGCGATAACAACAGTTAAGTGTTTTTTTAGAAGTTTATAGTGGTCTTTGATCTCCCTGGGGGTAATCTCCATTTCGAGTGCTAGTACATCTGTTTTACCAGAGGGCTCCACACTGTCTTTTTTAGTGTTATCACATCTCCCTTCTTTGATCCACACCTGCTTTACTCAGGTAAACAATGGCGGACATTGTCTGGTTTTCACAAATAGCTGCTTTACCCTAGTTTAGTTTAAAACACGATGGCACCATGTTGCTACATGTTGTTCAACAAAGGAGAAACTCTGCAGGACTATGTCGAAAACCCTCTAAATGTATCAACAGCTGCAGGTTAATGTGTATGTAAATTGAATATCATAAACAGCTTGACTCTTTTGAGGATCACATTTCTATGAAAGTTTATGTATTTAGTCATCAGAACAAAGCAGAAGAAATTGAAGGAAAAGCAAGAAACAATTAAAGATGTGGTCAAAGAAGCTAGTAGGTGGAAAAGAAACTTTCTGAAGCAGACATGTGTCACTGTGTAGCCATGTAGATATTTGAACAAATATCCTGCTAACTTAGGTGGATCCATGCAGGCAACATCTTTATGTTAAATTTGCTCTTTCGAACAAAAGCTTCCAGTTATTTCACTTACAACATCCTGTAGAACATTTTTTGTTCATCGAAATATTGATAAAGGAAAACATGACTTTCTAAATCATCCTTACAAAACAAAAATTTACGACAATCAACAAATAAAAGTAATAAATGCTCAAGATTAAGATGTGTGATTTTTTTCAAGATAAAATTTTCTATTTCAGCTTGTGTGTCTAATATGCATTAACATTAAACATGGAAAAGAGATATTATTGTCATCACAAACTGTCATTATTACTGACTGTGAAGTGTGAAGTGATAGGAGGTGCTGAGAGAAAGAGATGTACAAACAGATATACCGGAAATAAATGTGGGAAGGGTGAGAGTCAAGATTGAAGTGACATAGAGTGTTTATGAGAGTGGAGGGCAGGACGGACAGTCACGTAGACAGAGAAGGGGACGGACAGAGGGAGAAGGAACTAAGAAGAAGAAAAAAAGGATAGGCTAACGAGAAGAACAATACAAATACTCAAACCATGTGCTTGACAGAGACATGGAGTTAGAGAGATGGTGTATGAGGGCATGGAAACACTAGAAGAAACATGCAAGCACGCACGTAGACAGGCCTATAGACACATAAACACACGTGACCCCAGCACACCATGGGATCTAACGACGACCCCGTGCTGACCGTCCAAGCAGTGTTGTCGTGTCGGAGATCCCCCACAGACCCCCACGTGACAAACATGCGCACGAGGTTTGTACAGGCTGACAGGGTTGTGATGCTCGGAATACAATGGACGGTTCCGCTGTTTGCTCACAAACCCCAACATCCAGGGTTCCGTCCCAAACACCACCATCCTCATGTTTACCGCTTTTTGTATTCTGGACAATGAGGCTATTTTGTTCATATTCTCTCTGTTTCGCCAATCTATTTTTATCAGTCACTTTTTGTTGTTGTTTGGGGCTTCTGCATTTTTTTATTTTTTTTTTTTGTCTCTTTGCCTGTATTTATCTATGTCGGCTATGAGAGAGAAGTGGTCTTTAAGCTTATCGATCTCGTCATGGATGACCAACGTGAAAAGATAAGGATAATGAGGTCGATTGTTTAGGAACCGTAAAAGTAATAGCTCGTAAGTGGTTTACCGTGTCTAAAGCACAACCCTCCCGTTCCATGAGCAGTTATCTATGTCGACATCAGATATAAATCACTCAGCTCGTCAGTGACCGCCTGGTCTAACGATGAACACATAACGACACCAGTCTGCGGTACCTCCATCCGCCCAAACCCCATCGCAACTCCCTCCTCACAACAATGATTGACATTAGGGTAGACGAAGCGGTGAGTGTATGTGAGTGAGGGGGGAGGGGAAAGGATGGATAGGTAGGGGCGGATGTCTATTTTTGTAAGGTCAGTCAAGGTGGCCACCAGCCCACCTTCTGTATGTTTACCTGCTCAGACCTTTGCACTCACACCGACAGTAGCTGTGGTCTCAACTGCTGTAAACCAGACGTCCAGGTGCAAGTTAACATGCTTGAAGTTCTCGAGGGACAAGAATGCGAAAAAGGTTTGTCTTCTCCCTCGGACGAGACCTGAAGCTCATGATAAACGAATTGGCGTCAACTACTTAGGTGGCTGCTACCTCCCTCTCTCTCTTCTTCTCTTTCTTTCTTTCTTTCTCCCTCCCTCTTCCTCGGCGGAAGTTCCTTAGAGGAAGGTTGTGCCCCTGAAATCTGTCCTAATCCTACAGGTAATCGGCTGTTTAAACTCTTTCAACCTCCGTCCCAGGGGCCACTTCGGTTGCCCCGTGTTTGCGCTCTCTTGGTCGATGACGTCCACATACAGTCAGTCACGTGGTCTCTGCGGCGAGAGAAGCACGCGAAGGGGGTGTAGACTGAAGGTCACGTGGTGAGAACGGCCCCGGATTTGAAGGCGAGGGATCTCGATGTTTACTTGCTTGCTTGCCTGTGTGTCGTCGCACAAAATAGCAAACACGTTTAAAAAAAAAAAGTATGGATCGATGTCCAGCTTCATGGACGCATTGGGACAAAGATACGAGGAACGTTGTCCCAAAGACAGAAAGAAAGAGCAGCATCAAAACAACATGAACTAAACCAAAAAAGAACAAGCACGAGATGGATTTCATTCCTTGATGCACATGGACGTGCGTGAGTCGTTGTCACTAGCGTTCACTTGTGACCATGGTGCAAACGTGCGTCAGACGGCGACGGTTAGAGCGCGAGCCACGTACAAGTCACGTAGAAGTCACGGACATGGTACGATAGCTCGCTGTCCGTGACACCTCCAAGCTTGACCTCGGATGTTCCCACGTTTGCCAGTAAACACAAACCCTGGACAACCCATCCCCCACCAACACACACACACTTCTGTCCACCCTCAATGGAATCTGCATTTTTTTTCTCACTTCTTGCGGAATCGAGCTGAACTTATATGGCAGCCAGAGATCAGCATAAGTTTTTCTTTTAAAGTCAAAGCAAGGCATACCTGACTATCTCGGTCCAACTGCTCTAAGATTGGGATCACAAGGAATTAACGACCGAGACATTCCAAAGAGCAGTTCTAAACTCGCCGGCTGCTCGCAAACAAAAATTACAATCGAGTGCCGCTGTTGATGCTTTGTCTGTGGCGATACAAGCTCAGGATACAAGAATTAGGCTACAGTCCAATGGTGACTCAGTCGCATGTCATGAAATTCAGACAGCCATTCAAAGTTTGGAAGAAAAAAAAAAGAAAATGTGGGATTCGAATGGTTATTATTACTTTTGTTGTTTTCGTAAGTAATTATCTTTCAAACTAGAAAAAGGTATTGAGATTCAACATTTTAAACTTCATGAGGTTAGGCGCTTTCTGCGCACGCTATTATTTAAGAACATTTTTAAAGCACTAATATCAATACACTCTTGTTCGGATTTTTTTTTTTTTTTTTTTTTTGTCTTCTTTTGGAAGGTCCAAGGCTCAAGGTTTGTTGGAGAAAAATTGGGAAGAAGGGAAAGATCAACAAAATCACTCTCTCTCTCTCTCTCTCTCTCTCTCTCTCTCTCTCTCACACACACCCCTTTTAACTCTACTTTAAATCCCTATTCCAGTCCTGGTTTCTTCCTTCCTCTCATGAAACATATTCCCCCATGTCTTTACATTTAGGTACGAGTCATTGAGCAGAATGATATAGGGACGGCAAAAGGGAATAGGAGAAAAAAAAGTAAATATGAATAAAGAGACAGAGATAGTGATACATCTTCTTACTATTTAACTTTACAGGTGAAGCATAGCTTGGAGGTTATATTACATATAACCTTCGCCTTCGCTCAAAAATTCTTTTTCATGGCTACACTATTTAATATGAATTTTGTTCACAGCATTATGTCATATAAATGCCCTTTTCAGAATGAACTTCTTGAGCTCTTCTTCTCTCTCTCCCTGATTCGACATCAAGGCCCCCAAAGGCAACCCCACCCAAACAAACTCTTGTATCATATCGCATTTTTATCTTTTTTTAGATGTTTATAAGTGCGTGACCCACAAATACTTCTTTCTCGATAAACACTTTTTTTCTACGGACTGAGCAGAACATATTCGTGTATTGGTGTTTGCTTACACTTGAAAGAAAATGAATGAGTTCCAGTTGTAAAAATTAACACGTTTGAGTGCTTACCTCACAGCAGTCACGTGGTGGTTGAATGCACAGGTGTACCAAGCCTCGAGATATTATGTATCACACATTGAATTCGATGTGCATTTCTATCATGCTGTTATTTGGATTAACATAGAAATGTCCGCTTTCATTTGTTAGTAAAAAGTTCGGATTTATACACCTCTTGGAGGCAGAGTCACCGAAGCATCAGCTTGGATGCAGTTTGACATTTGCACAAAACGAAAATGTAATTAAATTCCATGCCAGCTGTCAACTGTCCTGTAATTTTCTTTTAAGGTAAAATTTAAATCACGGTGACATCCATTCAAAGGTTTCTTCGTCTAATCTACTTTTCCTTTGTTCGCAGTCTCTTAGAATGTTTTATACAAAACCTGCACCTGAGATGTGTGCAGGTGAGGAGCAGGCAATGTGTGTTCGATTCGTGTACACGGAGCTACAGGTGCCACCCTCAGGCTACATGGTGAATCGTGCATGAGTTAAAGCCAGTAACAGGAGTAGGACCGATAATGATCATGTTTATTTTATAACGAGTTTCCACAGACATCAGCCCCGACTGCACTCAGCAAAATTAGACAGTAAAGCCGTGATACAGGTCCATTTGAAGGTTCACTTAAGTGCAAATTTTTTATTTATTTTAATCATGAACATAGCCACCTATCTTCGTACTGTTGGCGTTACTGAGGCCGTGTGCTAATACACTGATGCCCAATTAACGAGCAGACAAAATTTTCACTCAGATTTTGGAAATAATCTTTTCATCAAAGTAACCTTTTCACCTTTAATTGATTTGAAAAATAATAGTGCCCTCAGGTAAGCCTTTAATTTACATCAACGGTCTCACTACGCTCCTCCAGTTAAACAGTTAAACTGAATATAAAAAAACTCAAACTCGCATCATCATCATCATCATCAGCAGCAGCAGCAGCAGCCTTTCATCCCTATTATCTGCGAACATAGCAGGTCCGGGAAGAATAAACGAAATGTAAACTGCAGACAGTTAACGATCATGTTGTTGTCATGCAGACCTACAATTTCCACACGAGGAGCTTCCCATCAGTTATCAGAGCATCAGTCAGTTTTTACTGGCCTCTAGGGGTCGTCTGGTGATGTCAGTGCCAGCACACTGCACCAAGTATTAGCGGCGACATCAAGAAGTAATGTAAGAAGTAAGAAGGGATGGTTGTGCTTGCTAGTCATTCAAGTTTGGCAAGAAAAGAAAACACGACTTTAATAAACCCACGGTGTCTCGCCTGTGCACCAAAAAGAGCATCCGGGTTAAAGATTAAAAAGAAAAAAGGAGATATGTTCGCGATAAAGTTTTCCACTCATCCTCTTTCTGCTGTCGGAAGTCGGTTTCCTGTCTGACACTTGGTCTGTTTCTCAAGCGAATGGAGAAGATAAGTTCACTGAGTTGATCACGAGTATAGGGATTTCATCAGGTCATACACCATCCTTCATTTTCGCTGAAGAACATTTTCCCCTGCTGTAAGTTTTTTTTCAAATCAAGCCTTAATAGGTCCCAACAAAAAAAAGATAAAATCAAACAGGATCTTTATAAATAACAATTATTATTAGTTTTAGAAGTTTCCTCTTATTATAATTGCTGTTTTATTTTGTGGGATAGTGTGTCCGTATCCTGGTCATTTGAAACAATGAGGAATCAGTAGACAAAAGAGGAAACAGGTGTACACTTAAGACAAACACCTTGGGTAACCTTGCCGAGAAGGGTTACACCCACACAGGTCACCGAGTTAACGAAGGACATTAAGACCCTCTAAAACTTTTTTAGAAAGATTCTACTGAGCTGCCTCAGGTGTTTTCCTGTAGTTACAAAAGGTTACACCTGAAATTATAAAGAGTTACACCTGTAGCTATAGAGGGCTACACCTGTAGTTATAAAGGGTTGGAATATAAAGCTAAGACTTTTTTCAAGGTGGCTGAGGGAAGAAATGAGTAGAAGTGATGTTACTTCTGCATACAGGCACGGCGGACCGTTTACCTGCGCAACACCTGGAGGACACCTTTCTGACTATTCGCTCATCACAAAGGGAAGCTAA
This sequence comes from Pomacea canaliculata, assembly GCF_003073045.1. Classification (NCBI taxonomy): domain Eukaryota; kingdom Metazoa; phylum Mollusca; class Gastropoda; order Architaenioglossa; family Ampullariidae; genus Pomacea; species Pomacea canaliculata. Next base: position 18,891,197 of record NC_037595.1, on the reverse strand, counting down.
ATCCCTCTGCCTGACACTAATTACTTTAGAACACATGGACAATGGGAGCTAGGAGATACAGGAACAAGATAAAAGGACTTTCAGTCAATGACTGATAAAAGCGGCTCAAGATTATTGTGCTGACAGTTGACAGACAAACTGTTCACCTGGCGAGGACGGTAGACTGTGCTGGTCAGGGTTCACGAAGTGTTCAGTGTTTACACCCCATGTTGGCAGTCAGAAACAGTGGCTGGGTGTCAACAATCACAACAGTTTGATTGTGTCTGACACTGGAAACAACAGCGCCATCTTTTATTTTCTAAAGTCTGTGTCTCTCTGTGTAATCCTGACACAACTCAAAGAGAAGATAATTCCACTGGGGACTGAGAAGGAACAAAAATAGCGTCTCTTTGATTTTCCTCCCGTATGAGGCGTGACAGACCGAAGTAGACCGACTTGGCTGGTAAAGCTGAATATCTACAGAGACTTTGTTTGAATTGTATTGTTAAAACTTGCAAGTCAGACATTTTGTGAGAGCATCCTTGAATACTTGCTCATAGCACCACACTCAAGCAGAATCATCAAAAGACGGACATCAAGTGAGAAGAAATAAAATCACCTGTCTTCTCTCGTGGCTAGTGTTTCAGAAAGAATTGAGCAAATCAAGTTTTGTCCATTCATCTTTCATTCAATGATACAGCAAAAGCTGTAGCTCTATACCTACACCCAACTGAAGAACAAACCAACAAACCAAAGTATCATGGGAATTTAGCTCTTAAATACCATCAAGCGAGCTGCTGATTGTAAAAGAAAGTTTCTAGTCTGTTCTATAGTGCTGATGTTAATAAACCTGCCCGCTTAATTAACAATTGATACTTTAATCTGTTGAGAGGCAAGCTTGACGGAGCGGCACGCAAGCAACAATTACCGCGCGGACAGCAGATGTCATGGCGGCACACGTCGTCTGCAACTTCACCACCAGCATCACTCGGCAACAGCTGCTGTAGGGATGATGGAGAGAGGGACGGTGATTCCTTCTCTCCCCTCAACAAACTCGTTATACCTCCCTCCACACCGGGTCACCACACAAACTCGGCAGTTATTTGCTATTTTCAACCATAAACTTCATGCTGTGTTCCATTTTAAAGTAGATCACCAAGATTACTCCCCACACACACATATTTATCACAAGTAGGTGGAGGGGTTGTTGTTGTATCGATTTTGCCGTTTGTCGAGGTCAGAATCAAACGGAAAGCACGTCATATTTCTATGGCAGAAGAGGATGTAGTTGTTACATACAAATATTGTTGTCATTCCGGGCAGGCTAATTGAAACTCAAGTGTCCAATTAATTGTATGACGCGATGTTTATTTGTTTATGTATCCTACTGTAAGGCTACCTAAAGCTTTTTACAGCTTTCTTCTCTCTCTCACACACACACACAGAGAAAGAGATAGAGACGGTGTGGATAAGATTCTCAAAGAATGAATGAACATTATTAGAAACGAGAGAAAAAGAAGCGACAGAGACTCATTCATTAGTGAACGCATTACGATATTTCGGGGTTTGGGGTTGTTGTTGTTTTGTTGTTTTTTTTCCTTTCACTTTAACACTATATTTATACACTATGCGTGTGTTTAATTCTTCGACACAGAATGGTAGAAAGTAAAGTGGAATTTAAAAAAAAGCAGAGACTTACCAGACCAGCAAACTGTTGTTGTTCCTCCCTGTGAGTGCAGGTCTCTGACAAACACCCAGCCTGTCGTCTGCCGCCGTCATCACCTCCCACCACAGTGTGTTCACAGACACGTCGCTGACATAACGCCGACTGTCACTGTCGTGTGGGAAACCCCAGCTTCGCAAAAATATCAAAGCCCTCGTCAAAGTCGATCTCGCTTCCCCGTTAGACCAGGCTGCACAGATAACCTCTTCATTAGCATACTCACAAGTGACCTTTGTCTACCACTCACTCACATACGCGCCACAGGTTGTTGTTGTCGGTGTCTGCTTCGAGCTCGTATCAAAGACTCCCTCCTGTGGGCGGTGGGAAAAAAAAAGAGGCATACAGGGAGGTACTATGTCTGGGTTTCCTCCCACGAACAGGTCTTGGTTTATTTTGTTTGTCAAAGTCTCACGCAGTTCCGACGGTTGGCAGAATAGCCCCGCTGTTACCACCCCGTTCTGTCTCGCCCCGGTGTGGCTAATATAATCAAGTGAATCTATTTACTGTCGGGATGTTTTCCACCAAACCTATCATGATCTCAGCGGAATAAAATTTTTAATGATATCATCTCGGTTACTTGATTAGCGTCACTGTTTTCCCGCAGTTCGGCGTTTCGAAAATAATGTGAAAACCACAATTTATTTTCGAAGGGTAGAATTTAAAGACGAAATGAAAAACGAAAATATGACACCAAAGGTTTTTAAAAGCAGCTTCTCAATTAATGCTCTTTCTTTGCACCTGTTTGTGAGAGAGAGAGTTTTACCATGGTTCTTACGACTTCACAATCTTCAGACTGTAAGCACAACTACTTTTGAGAAAGAGAGAAAAAGAAAAACAAATTCTGAGGAAGCAGCAGTCTGGGAGTTAAAGAAGAAAGAGAGAGAGGGACAGAAAGGAAATCACAATGACTCAGTATGCCTCTCAATCGTAGGAATATATTTTAATAGACCACACACCTTCGTGTTTCTCGGCCCGGCGCACGTGACTGTACCTGGGTGGCTGCAGACTTTCTCACGTCTGTTCCGGGCAGGTGGGTTGCGATAAGTGTGGGCTGTTTGTCGACACTGCTAACAATTTGCCAACTGAGACTACCAATCCACGCGTGTAATTCACAATACAGACCCGGAGACCCCCGCGCTTGATGTGGTAAGCGCACCTACCTGTGGCAATATTTGCGGGGCCCGGTGGACCATAAGCACCGAGTTGCCTCGCCTGATGTCGCGCTGAACTCCGCCCTTGACGAGCAGATACGTAATCAGGCGAGAGAGAGAAGAAGAAAAAAAACCTCACCTGACAGGTCGCCGTGTACTCCTACATTGAATAGTCTTTGTCGAGTTGATTTTGTCTCACCTCAGCTACAAATCACCCGATGTTGTTATGTCAATGGCTGGCTGTATCGTTTCGCGACGTCTTTTTCCCTCGAAGTTGACATAACATACAGTAGATACAGCAAACTAAACAAACATTGATCACTCACGCTCCAAACTGAAATACACACACACATATACGCATATAAAATGCATACCTACATGCGTCTAGACATGCGTCCCTTTTAATTTCCAAAAATGAATCCTATTAGCGTTTAAACGTTCCCACAATGCATATCTGTTATCATAACCTTTCTGTATTTGTAATAGCAATGCTCGTGTGGACGCCAGTTCACACACCCCTCTTACTTCAGAGCCCCTTCTAATCTACCCACTTAAAAAAAAAAGAGAGGTAGGTGCGGTGATTCGTGTATATCGCACACATTCTGGACGGACCGGTGTTCGGGGTCGGCTAAACATACGCCGCGCTTGGTTTCCCAGTGGCGTGGGTCTTGTGTGGGAATGCCGAGATAAACATTGAATATATTACACGGTGACGCACTTATAGGTCTCTCAAGTCTTGTTGACATATTCTTGTTCTCACACTGGGCTGTACTCGTAATGGATTTCAATCAGCTACAGTTCAAAGCCCTAGAGTGAACAAGTGTACGTTTGCATGCCTGCGCTCACATACCTGCATACTTAAATACACACATTTATAATGCTATAATATGCATATATGTATATATGTATCACCTTGGTGACAAGGAAAACCAATAAACAGAGAAAGGCGTTCAGCACGCGAAAGAGACACAGTTTTAAAGGGAAGTAACTACAGAATAGCTTTATGGCTTCACTAGTTGTGTCCCTTGCTCCTTGCACTGCCAGAATTTGTTTGGTTTTTTTTTCTTGTCACGGTACATTACCCCTGGGCATCCTTTTTTTTTCTTTTCTATGCATTGTTCGGACATCGAAAACGAAGTGAACCTTGCAAAGTAACTTTGATGCACTCAGTAGGCGTGTAGAAATCTGCAAGCGAGACAAGAAGAGATCAAGAGGGGTAAGGAGAAAGGATGCCGGGTTTACAGACACAGGAGAGTCAGCTTTCAAGCCAAGCCTGCAGTGGGTCATCCTGTCGAGACAATGAAGTTACGAAAGTGAAAATTATTTTTTATTTTAATTTAAATGACGAATAGGAAATATGTAATCACTGTGTAAATACAATATTTTGCCCAATCAGCACGTGAAAACTCTAATATCTATCAAAATCAAAAATCAAAATCAAAATCAAAAATCAAATCAAAATCAAAACAGACTTTATTGTCTGCCCAGGAGGACAGAAATTTGTCTTTGCTCACATACCCATACAGACATTTAACACACAGTTAGGAGTAAAAGTGAGGAGTAAAATAGTGTTGATTGCAAAAAAAAATAGTGTTGATTGCGTAAAATAGTGTTGATTGCAATATCATCTATATTTATATACACAGGCACACGCTTATCACACACATTGCTATATATTTGTATATATTAACCAATATAATATTATCAATATGAAATATCTTTATTAATTTGAGCACATCATTAAAAAGAAGCATTTCTGCCAATGGCCTTAATACGAGTATCAAAAGTCGAAATGTTCATGATGCCAAAATTGTCTCCTTTCGCAGAGATTTTGCTAAAGGTCTTCTGGAGTAGCCAAGCCATTCCGAGTTCCAGGAAAGACTGCAGAAAAAAAAAGAGAAAAAAAAATGATAGACAATGGGTTATTCAAATCACTAAAACATCTTTTAAAATACTTTTGATTATCCTCCCCAGGCAGTCCCCTGCACGTGTCTAACCCCTAGCTGAGTGAGTGAAGTTTGCGAAAGTGTGGCTGGTGAGAAAGTGGCGGCCATTACTGAGACACGCTCTTCGCACAACGTCACGTTAAAAATCATATCGTGCAAACAGTGTTCTTTGTGCTAGCCTTCAGGTGAGGACTTCCTGAACACATGTCAAAGTGCGTGCACTGGTTTCTTGAAGACCGACTAATTACTTTAGTCTATTCCTTGCCACAATCTCTTTGTAGAGTGATCACCTCCAAGGCTTTTGATACACGTTTTCCGCGAACACCTCTATAGTAACTCCTACCTTCTCCCCCATTTCTCTCTATATATATATATATTGATTCCTTATTTATTTATATATATATAGATTTTGAGAAATGTGATTTGATATTTTGGAAATAAAAAATTCAAGAAATTGTGAAAAATTGTAAAGATCCTCATCGTCGGAAACTGGGTCTGAAGAACGTTTATTTAGCTCTGAATGCCCATACATGGGGCTGTATACCAGTAAATAATACAAGATAGCAGCGACTGACTGTAGTCTAACTTCTGTTCACTGTGACACCACTATTCTGCAGCTAACTTAGACGTCGACCCTCGTTCGATTGCGCGGAGTATGTGGCTTTGGGAGTAAAATATATTCCTAGATATTTGCGTACACAGAAAGTATGTGTGTATATATATATATAGAGGGAGAGAGAGGAGGGAGAAGAGAGACAAAGACGTACACAAGCTCGTGCTCACACACAGGCGCTAGTAAGTTCTGAGTCTTGACTTACGCTGTGTCCATATATTCGGAGGTCGCGGCTCTCATGTATAACATTGTGAAGTATTAGGTCGTCAAAACTTTCTTCCAGTACTGTCGTCGTCAGCTGCTCGTTGTCATCACTCTGGTCTTTGCTCCACATTACTAAGTCCACGGCCATCTTGGGCAGCACAGCCATCACGTCTCTGGACCCTGCGATGGGCAGGTCAACATTCCACATGAACTCATCCAGAGGATTGTCAACATCACAGTAGGGTCCACACACTGAAGAGGAACGCTGACCACACCTTACATCTTGATGTGCTCCTTCAGGTTGTCCATCTTTATCACTCATGTCAAAGCTGCTGGTAAGGTGGGCAGTGTGTCTACGACTTAAATTTAAATGGCATCCTTCCGTAGGAGTTGTCATTGACGTTCTAACGTCCTCAAAATCACCATTTAAAATACAGTTGTTTCCGTGTGACGTCACAGTATCCTCGTCGTCTTCGTCTACGGTGGAGTTCGCCTGCGGGAAGCCAACGATACTGACCATTTCTGGTGAGTCTGCGTTGTCTGGTATAGAGCAGTCTTGCGAGAGAAAACTTTCATCAACATCGCTGAAGGCATTTTCCTCCAAGGGAAGGGACGTGGACATGGTGGGCCAATCGCAGCCTTTAGTTTCCTCACATCTAGAAGAATCTCTCTCTTTAAACAAACCCTTGCTGTGCTTGTTCATTTGCACTAAAGACGACACAGGGAAGCTGAAACCCAGATCAGAATCAGACTTCCATCGCCTAAATGTCCTTTCACAGTCTCCGTTTTTCTCACTTTCTTTGCTGATTATTTTTTTTACACGCTGAATAAGCTGCTGTTGAAGTTTTTGCAGTGTACTTGCCAACACCCGAGATTTTGCCTTCAGTTCGGCCGTTTCATCATTGGTGATGGGTGAAGACATTATGTCTTTGAGAGAGGCTGTTCCATTAATAATATCGACGATCAGATGGGAACGTTCCTCGCATTCCGGTAAATATTTCGATTGCGGGTGGCCCTTCGTTAACATATTTTCCGCAGACTCTGCAAAAGAGTCTTGGAGATTGTCAGTACAGGAATCAACTAACTCTCCACTGTCAAATGACCCACACAAAAGTTGGTCTTGTGGGCTGGGCATGGTCAAGTTCGAGGAAATACAGGCTATGTGGTTTTGTGAAAAATTCTCCTCTTTGGGCAGAGAATTTACATCCTTGATAAGTCTTGGTAGACAGCTCACACGTTTGTTGGCACCGAGTCTGATTCTTTGTCTATTGCGCCTAGTCTTGTCCACTATGCGCAGGTTGGTAACCTCTTTGTCTGAAATGCTGCTGACGTCACCAGCCCAGGCGTTAGTCGTGGAGTTGCCCGTGTCGAGGCATTCGTACAGCTTTCCTATCTCCCTCCGTTCTTCACTCGCTTTTGTCTCGTTCTCTGTCACAGTTCTCTCTAGGAGCCCGATCTTCTGTGCGATCAAAGGAGAAACGCGCTTCATCCGCGATCCTTTAGGAATTTTTCTCGGTGACGTCAATAACGCCTTTTTGTCCCCGACGACAGGCGGCTTTCTCCGGGTATCTTTACTTTCCTGAGGTTTGCTGTCCACCCAACGGGTACTTTCACTAACCACGCTATTAGCATTTCGGCGGGCTTGTCCGAGTAGACCTGTCTTTACACTGCTAGTGTACTCACTGTTCATAGGCCTTTGCTCGCTTCCAGATTTGAAAATATGGGTTCCAAGTACTACAGAGGGACTTTCCTTCTCAATGTTGTCACTGTTTTTGTTGTCTTCTTTAGCGTCATAAGATTTCCGTTTCGCCTTGCGTTGCACACGATTGTCTTCGTGATGATTCGAGAAGATTGGAATCTTGCTAAGCTTTGGCCGCGCCACGTTCGTCTGGCTCAGAGAGTCACCAGCATCGCTACCATCTGCTGGGGAGACTGCTATAGCTTCAGGTTTCAGAAACTTCTCCATACCTGAGGAGCAGAGACTCCCTGCTGAGACCGGCATCAGGATATCGATAACAGGACCCTCTCTGTCTAATACACTGGCATAGCCGCTTGAAGCTTGTGAGGAATCCGACCTATCCTGGTTTGCCACTGGATAAAGATCTGGATAGACTATTGGGGTGTCCTGCGACTTATCGCTGCGTGTTTTTGTCGCTGAAAAAGAGTTATCGACGTTAGATGAACAGCTCACTTTGTCCTGATGCGCAGAAGCCGACGTTGAACCACTACGCTTCTTACCCTCTAAATAAACTGTTATACTGGCTCTGGGCTTTGGCAGAGGTGTGTTCGGTTCCTCCTTTTGTTGCGATGAGGTGTCATTCAAATCTCCAGTATTTTTCTTGCGAATCAGACCTTGTATAATCTTACCCGTCTTGACCATACCGCGAATACGTCGCTTCAGCTCTTCGTTGATGTCTTTCCCTGCTACCTCATCATGATCTGACTCCTCTTCTGACATTGGTCTCGGGGATACTGGGCTTGATTTATTTGATGTGGCTTTCGTTAAGAAAGAGTTTTGATGAGCATGACGACTTCCGTAAAGAGACGAAGCTCGAATATCGCGGGGCAATGGGGGTTTTCCCGTAATGAGTGTCTTTGACTTCGGCTGATCTCTTGAAGAACTAAGCTTCCAATTGGAACGGAAATTTTTCTCAGAACGATCGGGCGTTTCTGTGTTTATTACATACGGCTGATGGAGGCTATCCGTTGGATCGTTTCTACGAACACCTGCGGAATGAGATCTAGGGCTTCTATCACCAGACGTGGTCCCTTTGTAAAGTACTGGAATTTCAATAGCTTCAGATGGGTGCTTTTCTCGTGGTGAAGTCAAATGGTGATCTCCTATAGACGCTTTTAATGACTTTCCTTTGTTACTTGTGAAACTATCAGCATTTTGTTTAGCTGCGCGTCTTTTTCTTGGGTTATGGTCAAAAATGGCATGAAACATAGTTCTATGCTCGTCCACCTTGGAATTTTCTACTACAGACCTAAAAGGGCTAGAGTTCATCCTTGTATCAGATACTCTGGGACTTTCTGCGTCCGTGTGGCTTTTGGGAGATGAGGTCATCGTCTGAGTCTGGCTAGAGCTCTCATGAAGTTTTTCACCATTTTGCTCACGAAAAAGACTCGAGACTTCGGATCTCTTATTAGACCACCCCACTGGACTGAAAACTGAATTCCTTCCTCGCTCTGATACTTCCCACGTCGGTGAAGCCTCTCTCGAACTGACCTTGTAAAGTGATCTTAAGGAATCAGAACGGAAGGATTCTTGTGACCTATGTAGATTTTCTTCTGAATCTTTACTACTTTGAAGCGGTGATACGCCTCTGGAGCTTGGTGGTTCTGGAGTCTTTTGCTTTACTGAGAAACCAAAAGGGACGATTACAATATTGTGGTCTTTATCGTCGTTCAAATCTGTCTCTGTCGTACGCAGCTGACTCTGTCCACTTGTATCTCTTTTTTGTCTCGCAGAGTGAAGTTTTGAAGAAGATGGTGGAGGGGGCAGTTTCCATTTCATAGCTCTCTCAAGTGAGCTTCTAAAATCACAAAAAGTGCTTGTCGAATCAGACTGGTTTGTACGTAAATTCTGGCCCCTTTCTCCATTCAAACTAAGATCGGAATCCTCCCATTCTGGAGGGTCTGTTCCAGTATTCCTTACAGATTCCTGAATCTCGTTTTCTGACCTCCCTAAGCCCTTAGCAGCTACTTTTTCTTTCAAATCTTTAAAGAGGGCGTCTCTGTCGAATGGTTTGGACTCTGATCTTAACCTCCGGGGTGAGTCGTCTATGACCTGAGGCGTTTTTGCAGATGAAGTGATCGCTGGCTTCATTTGATCACCGATGAAGTCTGCAGAAGCTGCTTTCGCAGCTGGGATGCATAACTTTGGTTTTGTGCGACCCAGAAAGACGTTGCTGGTCGGTTCAACACCGACTGATTTTTCCTGGAGGGAATACAATTTCTTATTAGGTACCACAGTTGTAGAGGCCTTAATTCCTGGGCTTAATTCATCTAGTCCCTCTTTAACCGCAGACACCTTTTCAAGCGAAAAGCTTCTGTCAAGGCTTTTTAAAGGTATGCTTGTTAAAGGCTTTTTGTGTATTTTTTGGTCGTTTTCGTGGGATCTAAGATCGTCTGATGGTACCTCTTTCTGAGCTAAACTTTCTTCAGCTTTCTGTTGTTCTTTGATACCTTTGCAGAAGTTGATAACTTCCGTGAGAGCGGTCATCATGCTCCCAATGTTCTCAAACTTCGTCAAAAACTCTTTGGCCGTCTTACTGCCTTCCTGCAATCGCGAACTCACGGCATCAGGATCGAGAAAGTTAAAAAATGACGTTTCCTCATTTTCTAAAGTAACATTTTGAGTGCTCAACTCATTTTCAAACTCTTTCGTCGAATTAAAAGGTTCTGATGATCTAAGGAAATTGTCAGCCTCATCAAGATCTTGATCTGAATAGCGTACTTCGTCGGTATTAAACGTAATCTCATCTATGGAAAGTAAGTGGGAAGGCGACTCATCCGACATCAATTTCTTGGAGGTCAAGGTGTCCAAGTTTGCAGCCTGGTGTTCATGTTGTACAAATGTCGCAGGTTCTTGAACGGGGACACTAGTAAATGGCGATACCTTCAGGTCAACAGACGGAATAAAGGTTGAAGATGTACTGTCGTCTGGAAGAGGCAGTCTCTGGACGATGACCTTGCGACCCAAGTAGTGATATCGTTCATGAGGATGTAAGGCGCAAGGCCGATCGTCACAGCTCAAGACCTCCAGCACCTGGAAATATTACCAGCTCCTTAATAAGCTGTTCAATGGGAATTTGCACCCCTATCTAGAATAATATTTTCCTCCAAATAAAACCTAGTTCGTAAGTCAACTCACGTTTCCAATTCCTGCATCGTCAGAAAACACGATCATCTATGTTACATCTCTGTTGCAATTAGCAATTATTTGCAAAGTCACTTGCTCGGGAAAAATATAAATCGTGAACTGATGAAAATATTATATTGCAGTCAAGAGAAAGTGATTGTTAAAAAAGCCATCCCTCACTTTCTTAATATTTACTATATCAGAATTATTCTCACCCCATCAATTTATCATGGATATAGCGCCCGTTTATATACATACCAATAGATTTTCAAAAAAGAAACGTTAGGTTAGAGAAGATAAATACTTGGCTTTTGTAATGAGAAAACTGACCTCATCAGGTATATCTTCTATGATATCAAGATCGTAAACGATGAAAGAGAGGGAGGTGGAGACCCAGGGTCCCTTCATCTCATCCCCCAGGCTGCTACACAGGCTGCCTTTGCTCTCTGATGGCAGTGCAAGCTTGTGAACACTATGGGCGTTGCTGTAGTCGTCTGAATCCATCCACGGCGATCCTGAGGGCCAGACAGGGTCGACCACTGGCATCTGCGAGTTGGGCAAACACCACAAGCTAGGAGAGGAATCCAGACGCCCTTCCATCCCATCATCCTTCTTGGCTGCATCTTCTCTTCTCATCCGAGGGTCACAGAAGTCAGGTGAACCCTGACGATACCGACTGGAGTGTTCGGAATTTCGTGGGCTGGCCGTTTCTTCGGCTTCCATTTTCTTGTCCTCCTCGGTGTTGCCCAGTGACAGATCTGACGTATCTTTGATCTCGCCTTCTGCATGCACCGTTGACTCGTCGAGGCGGGATTGTACACAGATATTCTCCGGGTTTCTGGTCTCCAAAAGATTGTTGCAGTCCATCATGGTGTGACTTGAGCGGGGCCTTAAGTGTCGGGATGCCAGAGCCCTTCGTGCTCGTTGTTGAAGGTTTCTTTGTCGTTGGCGTTGACGAGACGTTGGTGCAGTATATAAGTCGAGCTCTTTCAAGGCGAGTAAAATGTAGCGGGCTGTATCTTTAGCTGTTTCTTTTTGAACCACATGGTTCACTGGAGTCAAAAACCAGAGTAATTTTTGTGTTGTTTTAACATCTGTACATTTTCTATTATAAATAAAAGATATTTCATAAACGCTATTTTTCTTCTGCCTTTACAAAATGTACTAATCTTTCTTTTTAAAGCATCCATGACCCAAAGATCAGACACAAACCCTTTTAAACAATGTAAACAGATTGATAGACAGACAGCATCACTATGAAATAAATAATGTTGCGAGCGTGAAGATGAACTGTTGTCGTCGCTTTGTACCTGCGCGCTGTGTGATTTGACAGATGACAGTCACGATGAAACCCGCGAGGATTCCCAGTATGACCCAGAGCAAGGGGCTAGGAAGTTCTTTGGGCAGCGTCTTGGCCAGAGCTTTGATGATGGGTTTGGAATCATCAAATGGCTTGGGCGGCTTCTGCTCGCATCCTCGCGGTTTTCCACATTTACAGATGACGCGCCTTGGCGTCGCTTCTAACTCTTAAAAAGTGAACAAAGCATTTTATGATACCTGTACCTACCACGCAACTCTACATGTGATAAAATGTACACTTGAGACATTATTTGGGGAGTAAGAAAACTCTCTTAATTGCAAAACATCTCTGACGTTGCTGAGAATGTTTAATACTCTTAATTAATTATTAATAATTACTTTTATTAATACGCCAGCTGATACAGTTAACGACGGTCTTCAGAGAGGACTGTGAGCGTAGATCTTTAAAACCTAACATATTAGATACTGAGATCATCGCCTTAACCTCTGACCACATAATCACTTATGGAGAGAGTACAGTAAACCATACTTGCGAATTTTGAAAACTCTTTTATCGTCTTTTCAGAAACAGGTTTCTCCGATGAAGGAATCGGAGGGGGAGATAGATATGTTCCATGGTGTGTTAGAGGGTCACCTGGAGGCGTAAAAATATGTGTGAGTCACACTTTCTATGTCTGTCTGTCTGTCTGTCTGTCTGTCTGTCTGTCTGTCTGTCTGTCTGTCTGTCTGTCTGTCTGTCTGTCTGTCTGTCTGTCTGTCTGTCTGTCTGTCTGTCTGTCTGTCTGTCTGTCTGTCTGTCTGTCTGTCTGTCTGTCTGTCTGTCTGTCTGTCTGTCTGTCTGTCTGTCTGTCTGTCTGTCTGTCTGTCTGTCTGTCTGTCTGTCTGTCTGTCTGTCTGTCTGTCTGTCTGTCTCATTCCTGATACACATTCACGTGAGAGCGTGGCACAGTATATCACAGTTAAGGGGGGCAAACACCATTGTGTACCTAAATTAAAAAGTTCAACGTAGACGGGTACCTACCGTCTATTGGCTGACTCCGAAAACTGTGAGCAGGTATTGCATCGTATCCGTCATGAAACCTGTCAATAATAGTCACTAAAAACAGAGAAAAAATACATCTCATTTAACGTTTACATTAACACTGCGGATATTGTCCATACATTGTCTTTAGTAAAAGCCACTGTAAATAAATATATAAATAGCATTAATATATAGTAATATAATAACAACTATAAATAACAACAGAGATTATAAGAACAACTCATCCTTTCACCAGACAACAAATAATATCCCTGGTCAATAAAGCCTCAGACAAGGAGTAACATCAGGAAAATAAATATCACAATGATATTTGCCATATGGTAAACCGTAATAAAGTGTGGCGCTCGATGGTAAGTCAGCGGTTGTTTGTGTGTTTGTTTGCAGACAACAAGTAAATCTAAATTGTTTTTCCGACCGTCGCCAGTTCAGCAGGAATATTTGTCACCTGTCACGGAAGGTCTTTATAATAAGTTACTGATGTTGTGTTGTTCCTGGGGCAGAGCAAGGTGCAAAGAAAATAAGTAATTCCCGGTTGTTGTCTTTAGGATGAAGTATCTGAGAAAAACATCTAAATCGTTATCATCATCATCAGTGGTAGTGGTATTACGTTTTGAACGTTGCCCTTACCTGTCAGCCACTTTATCAGCCCGTGAAAGTACCGCCCTAATACGAAAAGCAGATCAAGTCCAGGGGTTGTCACATCTTGGCAGCAGGTCTCCAGTGCATTTTCCGATTGCCGGAACGAGAAGGCTGTCCTGTAGATGGACAGTGTGTCCAGAAGACTGACCAGCCCCGTCTTGATCTCCTTGCCAGAGGATTCGTCGTCATGCAGTCTGTAAATACAAACAGAAGGGCGTAAGTTACGATAACTATGTAAAGCAAAAGCGACGATGACAATGATGACGATGACGATGAAAACTGAAATACAGAGAGAAAAATCTAACAAGCGGAAAAGACTCAACAAGAAAACATCAAGAGAGTACATCTAACCCTAGATGATGCAGAGAATTTCACTCTAAAGCTGGTGAAGCAAAGCAACATCTCTCCCATCAAGTCTATTTTATCAAACATACCACGTAACAATCATATAGTTCAAGATGGAATCGCTTCTCTCTCTCACACATCCATGCTCAACACACAGCCTCAGCTTGCAGAGACTACCTCACTACACAGGTAACCGAAAACATTCTCACATCCTTTCGCATGTAAGTGGGCGGCAACATCTGATACTCACCTTTTGTCGATTTGGCAAAGCGAGTGGTTGATGCCATGGCAAAGGAAAAATATCAGAATCACAGTATAAAGTCTCATTGTCAAGCTTAATCTGTCCTGAAAGTAACTGAGGTCTACTGTGGTTCTGAAGCGACCATCGCCGACATCTGTAGTGTCGGCTGACACCGGTTTATCGTGACGCGTCTGTATCGACAGAGCTGACGTCAATATTTGTATAACGTCATTAGTTTTAATAACATCATTGTGTGACATCACGCTCACGCATGACGTGGAAACAGTGAACCTGAGATAAATATAGTCAATGGAGAGATAAATCTTCCCAGCACTTCCGGCATCCCAAGAGATTATCATCGATGAAACGATGTTACGGGACTTTGTTGCGAAATTAACGAATAATTAATGAGCAATTAATGAGCTGTGTACGCAATGTCGTTGTCTTGTCTTAATTATTGTATACACTCTGTATCCGCAGCTCTTTTGTTTCCACTTTGGTTTTATTGGGGAAACAAAGATCTGTGTCATTCTATCCAAATATTCCGTGCCATGAAAAAGTCTGTCAAAGGACTGAGAATGCATTCACACACACACACACTTACCTTGTCTTTCTCTTTAAAAATAAACGAGCAAAAGAACTATTTTTATGGTCAAACATTCATGAGAAATCTCGATATAAATATCAAATTAATTTCCAACAAAATTCAATTTAAAAAAAAAAAAGGAAATATATTTTTGAAATTTCTCACAGTAGTTTTAAAGTTTCCAAATGGCCATATTCTGCTTTAAATTAAAGCTATGAAATCAAATTTTGTACCGTTTTTTCCTTCTTTCCATTAGCGCTAATGACAGCAAAGTTTTCGAATAGTAATTTTTTTGTATTGATTGTTCCTGTTACCATCTATATAGAGTTCTGGGCATTAGCTTCATTTACATGTTGGTGCGTACTCAGTAAAGGACTTTTTCTTATCAAGACTGTAATTGATTCGAAAGCATAATACTCATCTAGCAACGTAGGAAAGGTTATCCCATTTTTTACTTAAAAATGTCAGAAATAATTGTATAAATATCAGTATACAAGTCATTAAAGACATTAGTTTACTCTCTGCGTGCTAGCAGTCATATGTTGGGGCCAGCTGCACGCCAAAGCGATAAGTTTTAGGTGAAGGAGGTAAAATTGTTGATAAACCTTTCAATGAGTTATGAAGCGTCCGATTGTAAGCCCTCATAAACATTGTTGTTCTCGAGGCATCTCTACGCCACGAAGACGTATCGTTATGACATTTTAATGACCATAGGATTGATTGCTGACCCGAGTCAGCATTTGTTTGGATGTACATGTCTCCTCGAACATCGCCGTCTTCGTCATCTGAAATTTCTTGATCGCCGTCTTCCATATATGACATTGATTGCTTCTTGCACCTGCGCTTATTTGTTGCTAAGCTTACTTGACCTGCTGTATTCTTTTTTATGGCCTAGCTCTGGATTGCTTTTGATATTTTAATCTGTAGGCCATTATCAGTCTGGCTGCAGAAGATCTTCTATCTATGTTGACATCAGCCTCAAAAAAAGGACCACGAAAAGCGAATTCGAGCATGGCCATGAAATGTGCTCAGGGTGGATATGATCGCCTGATATGTAGACCATAAAGCTAGTTTGCTCTCTCGCCATTGACAGAGCATTGAATTAACCAGATTCATAAAAAGATCAAAGTCACTTTGCAGATTGAAATTCGTCATGGACCAGTACGATGAAATGTTTGTCGTAAATACAACAAACTCTACCTCTATACTGACGACCAGTTACCAAGCCAACTCTACTAGACAAGGACGTTTCCTGGAGACAGAAATAATGTTGTTCAATGTCTTACATCTTTTTGCTCTGATCATTGGGGGTCCTACGAATATCATCAACTGTCTGGTGTTCTATCGCCAGGGACTAAAGGACCGCATGAACCTCTGCCTTTTTTCTCTCTCCTTCGCTGACATCTTGTACATCCTCGGTCTTAACATCCTTAATCTATTTTCTCTTGGCAACGACATAAACGAGTCAATGTTTGAGGAAAGCTATAAGAAA
Source organism: Pomacea canaliculata (assembly GCF_003073045.1). NCBI lineage: Eukaryota > Metazoa > Mollusca > Gastropoda > Architaenioglossa > Ampullariidae > Pomacea > Pomacea canaliculata. The sequence goes on along the minus strand of NC_037595.1, from coordinate 18,875,052 downwards.
GTGAAGACAGTATTTATCGGCGCCATCTACGGTTTTCGAATGGTGTCCAATTGCTACAGAACCATCATCGCGTCAGAGCGCTGTCTATGTGTGTTATTCCCCCTACATGTAACAACATTGATTCGTACGAGCGCTATGTGTGGCATATTATTACTTATGTTTATTATCATTCAAACACTATATACTGTTCCAATTGTTTTAAAATATCAGGTCATTGCCGTTTGGGATGAAAAGCAGCGCAAAATGAGCTGGAAGACGGTGCCCTCAGACATCTACGTGAACAACACATTTTTTTACGATGTAATCTTGCAAATTATTTGCTTGTGCGTGTTGCCTGTAGCAACATTTCTTATCATCTCTTTAGCCACGTGCGTGACGATGGTGCGACTGCGCATGGCTAGTGAGTGGCGCGCCAAGACAGGTTGTCAAGGCAACGCTAGTCACCTCCAGCATCGCGGGTTGACCAAGATGCTCGTGATTGTCTCCGGCGTCTATATCATCACCACGTGTCCTGACGTCTCGGTGTCCATTATCCGGTTTGCGGAGCCAGAGATTTCTCAAACAGGAAGTGGTTTTGACATCTTCCAGAAGACTTACATGGCTGCCAACGTCTTCTCGTGCGTGAACCCTGCTACTAGCTTCTTGGTTTATTATAATCGTTCGTCCAGATACAGGCAAGTGTTATCGAAAATTTACAGACGTTTAAAATCTCATGGTTCCTTCCAAATAAATTGTAGATCTTGCTTTAGGAACAATGTCTTTAATTAAATATTGTTGTGCTTGGCACCTGTAGGGATAAATTCTTTAAGAATATCAGCAACGCCTTGCACCCGTCGCAAGACATCAGCATGTAAAAGAGTAAAAATTATCACAGTTTGGGGCAACGTGTGTGTTGTCCTATCAGTGTATGATAGTTATATGCTTTTACATATATTGAGGAATATTGAGAGATATGAATCATGGATATTTTATATTACATAGTAACTACAGTCTTCTGTCGCGATCAATATGTTTAATACAGTTTAGAGCCTCCCTTTATTAATGGAATGGATTCTGTGTGTCTTAGTTCCTCTGTGCAATAATTACTGGATGTAATTATTACTAGATGTCACGGTTTAAATGTATATGTATATATAATATTTACAAGGCTTGCAAGTTAGCAAAAGGGGTGAGGGGATAAGGGTTTAGTCTTAAAATAATTTTAACTATGTCACCATTTCAGTTATTCTCTATCAACCGAATACTGATATTATCACTATTTTGTTGTTGTTGTTTTATATGGAGATGTATATATAACGTTTGAAATGCTAGGTAGATATGCTGACGAATATTGTTATTGTTGTGTATCCTAATCTACTGTTTATAGTACAAGATGAAAGCAATTCTACAGCGGATGATGATGATGATGATGATGATGATGATGATGATGATAATAATAATAGCGTTTATATAGCCAATGTCTTAAAAATAGCAGAAGCTAGCAGCGCTTTGGACAGATAGTAGTGAACAATGGAAGATTATCATCCTTTATTAAGTTTTTAGACAAATTCCTGTGATTAACTGGCCATCATGGCGGATGGAATGTCAGGCTTTTAAACTGTCAAAAAGATTCAATCTGTCAGCAGGTCCAGTTGGGAGGTACAGACAGTAGTCACACCTCAGTAGTGTCGCCCTTTTTTCCAAGTAAACAAATTTTTTGCTCAGGCCACAAAGTCACTGCTACATCCTGTGAGGCACTGCTGTCTCTGTCTAAAATATATATATATGCTTCTTGGAGGATAACATCTCATTTCAATAAATCCTTTTTTTATGTTGTGTTCTCACAAGGCTCCGAATAGAAACCTTGGCGGGTAGACTGGTTGATAACAAAAGTAAGTTTATCAAACTTTGCTAAAGAAGAATCAAGAGAAAGGTAAAGCTCCTTTACCTATCGTGATCCATGGACAGTACTTTGGCATCAGAAAATAATGGAGGTGACTGGACGATATCATGGGATGCTGCATTAGTAGCCAAGAAGTTTCCCGAAAGGATGAAAGTAGCTGACTATTCAGTTTCTCGTTTTTAACATGGGAAGCCACTAGGTAACCACAACAAAAACGTGAACAATTCAGGATTTAATTCGGAACAAATTTTTGTACATGAATAAGAAAGGTTGTATGGATCCTAGCATCTATATACATCTTTCACCGATATTCTTGAAAATAAACAACACCGCAACCATGATGTGTTCCTGTCCATGTCTTCTCTTCCTGAAAACTCTAACTTGATGACAGTGAACACTAACACACAAAACATGAGCGAAGGCGCATGCTCAAACATACACAGCCCGCGTACACACAGACAAACAATAAGCACAATCATTCCACCTGTTATTTCCCTGCTACTGTCAGCTATGTGTTTTAAATCCATATGTTATATCAACATCCCAGATGTGAACATGTAATGAAAATACGGGTACGTTGCATACAACAAAAAGCTGACTCAATAGCTGTGATGTCATATCTAGACAAGAGCCAATAATGGCAACATCAGTGATATGTTGTTCTAATAACTTACTATCTGACAAAAGTATACGAAACATTTGAGGGAAGGGTGTTCCATGTGAAGATAGATGGCTGCATAAAGGTATACGGGTATTAATTCACAGTCAGTTTTCTTCTCACAGAAAGGCACGTTTAGGGAAAGAATAATAGATATTTTTGTTTCACAGTTTTACTGATAAAAAAATGTCTAAAAGTTTATTTATATATTTGGTTGACACTTTTGTTATGCCTGCTATTGTTTGATGGTAGGTGGAATCTGCATTTTCAATATAAATAACAATGTTGCACTCTCTCTCTCTCTCTCTCACAAAAAAAAAACAAACAAAAAGAACCCAACACACTACAATCCCCAACACACCAGCGCTACAAACACACAAACATATGGGCAGGAATGAAGTCATGCGTGTGTAAAATTTGCATGCACACAGACCAGTGTTCAGATTTTGCGAGATGCATGCTTTCCACTCACAGATCATCACTGATGCCTGTTCGGTAGAAAACAGTAGTGTCATACTGTGTGTTGTTATCGACTTCTGACTGTTCTGTGGCATCGGATGAACGACAGACAGAATGAATAAAATCGGAAAATGTCAATAATTTTTTTCATTTGTGTCTGCGTATGGTTGCAAAATATCTTGCTTAAAGTGTATGTGTGTGTGCGCGCGTGGGTGTGTGTGTGAACAAGATTTCCGTGCGTTGTTCTGAATACTATTTGAAGGCTACATTTAACATTCAAGAGCATCTCCATATGTACATACACAGTGTCTCCTAGAGCCTCAAGTGGGCTCCACGTCCGAGTCTATCTCACTGACAGAAAACAACAACAACATCGAAGCGTTCACAAGATGACTGGGTCGCTTGGTGTAAACTCATAAACCTGATCAGAAACACTAAAACGCACGGCCCTTTTCTTGAGGTCCGCAGTGCCGCAAGTCGTGACGCATTTCCGGTTTGCGTGAGCAGAATGATTCCAGTTATCTCCCATGTTGATGGACTGCACAGACATACCACGTAGTTGCAGGTCCTTGCGTGTGACGCTGTTGCTAGTTGCGTGCTGCATGGCGTTGTACGCAGTTGCTAACTGTCCAGGCACGAAGTCTTTGTCGGTCTGGGAGCTCACCGGAAACTGTTGTGATGATTTGAGTATTGGCTTCTTGAAATTATTGGGTAACATACCGTAAGCGTCGAGGGTAATATCCTTGTCAAGTGTAACGTCTGTACTCTTTGTGAACTGTGTGACCTTTGCTCTCCCAGACCTCTGTTTGTCGGCTGAATGCAACAATGGAAAGATGAATGCTTTCTTTTCTTCTTTCTCGTCTTCTGCTGATACGTTCCTCGTTTCATTTGCTTTTCCACCGCCATCAGCAGCACGAACATTGTTGCTGCACGACACTTTTTGTCGCGTCGTGAGAGTAGCCTCCTCTTGCGGGTCTCCGTCCGCCTGGTCTAGCAGGCTGTGTGATGAGGAGGAACTTGAAGAAGTCTGTCGTGCCACATCTCCTGCACGTGACGTCACACTTTGTGAGGCTCCGCCTCCAGGTGACCTTCCTACACGCTCGTCATTCTGGTAGGAAACTGACCTTTCGAGGATATCTATGTACCTGGAACATTTAATTTGTCGTTGACAAATTTGTTGACGAAATATTTTTAACAAATATAAAAGTCAGATATGTGACACCAAAACCATCACAAACGAAACTTTCATCCAAAATATTATTCTGATAGAAATAGAACGTTTTCGAAAATATTAAGGCAGACCTATTTGAATTTTCCTAATTTTCCTGAAGTAGAAAACGTGCTCCATAGTCATGATCACTAAACAGCTATAGTGACTCTGAGGAAAGAAAAGGTAGATGAGAAACTTATTATCTATCATCAATTAGAGCTTTCCTGTCTGCTTATGCAAAATTCTTAGCATTCTAACCTGAGCATGAGAAAAAGTCTAGTTTTATATTGGTAATAATGCTGAAATCAATCTTTGCCCTTTACCCCCCCCCCCCTAATCCTTCAATACGATTATAGTAAGTGATCATCTTAGAATCTTGTCTCTCCTATGATACATAACAGATGATTATACCAGGACAAACTTTGTTTTCAGTAATCCACATTTAGTTTTACTAAAAAGCACTATCGGGCATTAAGCTACATATAAAAATCGATATGTATCAAAGAAACGTATCGCAAAAACCACATGATACGCCTTCAGTTCTAATTATCTCCCTTTTTATCTCCAGCCCCCATTATCTCCCTCGACTGCTATGTGCGCATTTAGAGATTTAATGACTTGAAATATCGCCTGAAACGATACGCCTTGTGTACGCAGGTCTCTTTGCCTTGTGCTCCAACCGTCGTGAACTATTTATCTCTCAGGTCATGAGATTACGTGAATGTTCGGGAACACTCGTGTCCAGTTTCATAATGCTGTATCATTGCAGCAAAAGGCGAAGAGAGAAATAAAGTCGTCTAAGAACAAGATTCTTGTATGGAGGAGGAGGAGGAGGAGGAGGAGGAGGAGGAGGAGGAGGAGGGAGAATAAAAAGAGCTTATTTTATCGCAGGCTTACCTGACTTTAGCTTGACTCAGCTGATAACAGCGAGTCCAGTCTGTAGACTTCGTGCCCAGAATTGTGTCTGCCAGCTGAAGGCACGTCAGTTCCTCCGACTCATCCTTCTGGTCATGACATTGACCTCTTGCCCCTCTGCTGATCTTAAACCGATGGTGGGGTCCATGTCCGCGAAGTTGTTCCTCGCAATCTTCATCACCTGTCTCTTTGACTTTGTCCCTGTTCTGACCGCCATGTGCACACTTCATCAGTTCCAGAGGAGAGTAGGAATTGAAAGCAAAACTTAGTCGTCGGTGGCGGCGGTCCTGGTGTTTCAGGATGCTGGGACGGATCTTGTTCCGGACTTGCGTGTACGTTCTGCTTTCTTGAGGGTTCACAGCCGTAGGGTATCTCTGGCATAACCACTCATTCATCTGTGGAACACAGTCACAGCTTCCGACAAGCTTCAATGTGGCGTTTATATTGTTATTCCTGTCCTCCGAGGTCGACTTTAATCTCTGCTTAGTAGCTGCGGGCATGCCTAAGGCGTATAACCCAAATTGTTCCTTCGTATTTTCAGTACCATTTCGGCCATCCTTACAGGACAGGAAGTGTGTCAAGGATGGGAAAAGAATCCCCGAGACCCCGGACTTGACAGCGGGAGTTCCGTTCACCCGTTTTGTTTGCCAGTACCATGTATCCCCGTTTCCGACTTCTTGTCTTTTGATAGCTTCTGTTATCTCGCGAGAGACAAATGACGGTGACGTTTTGAAATTAGCAGCCAGAGTCTTCAGGTCGGACGACAGCGTCGACGACTCGACGATGTCCGCGGACTCTGGTTCATCTAGCTGCGGCAGAGCTTGAAGAGAGAGACGAAACTGGTTGATATCCAATTCAGGTCTTAGAGAGAGACCAGTTTGAAAGTCACACCGACCATCAGTAACTTTCGAGACTAACGATGTTTCATTAGCAACTGATGATTTTAACATCTTTGGCCTTGTCTTTGACGATGAGAGAGAACTCATCATTCGTGGGCGTGCGCATGAGGAGTCAGCTACAGAAGCTTCCACTGCCATCCTCGGAAAATCAGAAGCCATATTCAGACAGAAGTTGGCATTGTCTTTCAAGAATGCAGGTTTGGCTTCGCCGCCGTTATCACCAGAGACGAAAATATTATCACTGCCATTCTTGATCTTCGATGTCTCCGCTTCGTTTCACACACATCATCGCCGTTGGGGGCGACAGCTTCAAGTTTTCAAGATGTTGTATTGGCTTGAGTAAAGTTGCGGGGTTTTTATTCACAGCTACGTGTGGTCTACAGGTTTTTAAATAATAATAAAAAACCGCAGCGACGTGCTTATGCTATTGCCTTCGTAACTGAAGAATGAAGAATTGTTCTTTCCTCATGGTCTCTCGCCCCACCTTCAGCAGGCAATCACGACACCCGCTGACCCGCGACCTGACCTTTCACACCGACTGTGTGACTTGGCGCCACGCCAGAGCTGGGAGGTGAAGGGGTTGTGTGGTGTAGGGTGGGGAGGGTACAAGAGGGTGGGCTATGTCCATACCTGGCCAACAACGACTCTTGGCTGCCAGTGAAAGCGTGGGGTTCAGACTGTAAATGAGATGGAGAAGGGTGTGGAGAACACGAAAGGTCGAGTGCCTGAGACTTGAACAGCAAGCAGTGCTGAACGGTATTTATGACCACAAGGGTGACTCCGATGGTGGAAGTGGGAAGAGAGTGAGTGAAGCAAATTGAATGAACTTGTCCCGTTTGTTTCTAGACAAGATGAAAGTTCAGGTCCGCAACGGGTTGCCAGACTGTGATGAGCATGAACACATCTCACTCCAGTTGTTTCCTTGAGCAAATTTTCTTTATTTCAAAACCTATCAAGAAAAAAAAAATAGCAATGGTTTAGGGCTTGTCCAAAATAACTTGCTTTGAACGCTTTACAAATAAAAAAATCTGTGAACAGTAGAATTCTAAATAAACCTAAAAGCTAACATCTATATATATACAACATACACACCCCCAGTGTAAATACAGACAAACGTTACACATGTAATCATACAACAGACACATCCACAGTGTAAACCAAACCTAAAGATTTCAGCGACTTCATTTAATGTTAATGACCTCACAAATGTTAAACAGAAAACCATCACAATAGGGTATGAAATTAGTGCCCTGAAATAAACACAAACTTTTTTTTGTTTTTTGTGAGGTCATAAGGAAATGTGAAATTTCGCACGAAAGGTTTATAGCAACACCTCCTCCAGTTAGTATTGTGTACTTCATCCAAAATGACACCAAAAGAGAGTTAAACTCTTAATGAACCTCCCTGTGGCCTCCCTGGATGCAGTTCAGTGATCTTACGCCACCCGTGCACCCGGGATATCTAATGGTGCAACTACTGTACACCCTTCAACCCACGAATTTCTTGTCGGGGAAAGGGGTGTCCCACAGATTTCCTTACATAGACAAGTCGTGTACCAGCCGACGCATTGTTTGGTCCACGTGCCGTTTCTAGCAAACTTCTCTCCCAACCTGAAGCAAATAAAATACTTTTTCATGGGCAGCAACTACTTTCCCACGGGAGTAGTTTCCCTTTCCTCTCAGCGGGGGACCCGTGCGCGTGCTTCAGGAGCAGGAAGAAGAGTTATGTCTTCATGTTGTTATGATCATGGTAATTCACTGTTTCCCGAAGTTCGTTTGTAGTCTGTTGTGTGCAGCGCATTGATCTGGCATTCATACGGGGAAATGAGCTTTATAAATTACTATTATTGTACAAGGCATAACAGAAACAACAAGAGAATCAATGAATAACACAAAATCAAGGAAAGATTAAAAATAGAGGAAAAGGGGGAAAAGGGACTCGAAGAACAAGAAAAGGAACCGCAGCAAAAATAAAAACATAGTAAAGATAAGAATGATTATTTTGGTGTTAATTTGGTGACATTGGATATCTTTAAAAGCAAAACTGTTATTAAGTTGTTAAGTTGTTATAACAGCAGGACTGAAGTGTAAAATTTTCCAGTCACCAGAACCGAGAACTTTATCGCTACCTGAAGCCATCAGGTGACTTGGGGATGTTCAGCATGTGTCAGGTACAGAGAGAATTGGCAAGTTCTGATTGTGAGAAGTTCCTCCTCGCATCACCATGAAATGTGAATGTAATGCACGTTTGACTTGCTGCTCTCAATAACTGCCTCCTGATTTATGGTACCCCATATACCTCGGCTCTTAAAGACTCCCACAACCCAGAATGTGAAAATCTTTTTTATGTAAGTTCTAAAATCTGAATGAAGCATTTTCCATACTAAAGTAAAGTGAGAAGTGTCCCTTTCACAAACCCCACCTCCCTAATAAAATGAAATAAAATAAATAACATGATCTATATCTGATGTTGAAAGGAGGCAGATGTATATTATGTATGACCACCTTCTGACAAAAAAGTAGATGCATTCGATGCCCATGTGAGAACAGCAATGTTTGTATAAGTACTTGACCGAAAGAGTTAGAGGGTTTGCGGTATAAACTCATGTAGTAGAGAGAAGTTTGTGCGATGAACTAAACATAGTGAAAGGAAAAGAAATTTCAGTGGGGTGGGGCTTTAAGATACCACATGCTGCCCAGCAACCTCACCTTAGTAGCCACCCCACTGTCCTGTGTCGCGTGCAAGGCACCTAGCAACTCAATGATTACGTTTGTTAGTGATAACACTAGTCCCTGTCATCTGAACCTGCAGTTGACAATGCTAACAACGACCAAGCTTATGACTACAATTGTTAGTCATGGTGAAACTATTTTCGAAAAAAACATTAATTAAAATAAAACTACAGACTTACTCGCTTTTGATGGAATTCCTTCACATCTGTGCAAACAAACCAAGAAGAACTGTCGGTCATTAGTTTACAGCAGTTGTTAACATACGAGACTAGAGTCTTCGCAACAATCTCTTTACTGCCTTTGTTTGTTTACACATCAACACTTGTCCCTGCCTAAACCAACACTCCCAACGCAGCCTCTGAAGAAATTAATACAGTTTCCTTGAAACACAGAAGCTTACACCAGCGGGCTTTATTTTACATCTACATTTCACCATTTGAAGCAAAATCAACACATTCAGGTACCGGACTGCTCATTTTCAAACTTCTCGAATGAAAAGCACATTTTTATTAAAGCAAACTCAGGAAGAAGATAAATGTCCGCTGTGAAATAGCTATGTTTCCAGCCTCTCCAAGTGAAGTAGGCAGCTCTTGAACCTAATCCGTCAATCTCTGAAGGACCCCTGCACAGCACAATTACTTTCACAGGCTTGATGGAGCGGCCAGAGGTGGACGTCGTCGTTGGCGGCGAGAAACAAGGAGTGAGATCACGATAGCTTGAGTTCTTGTCGTCTGGACTCCGGTGTCGCTACTCAGTCCCCACTTCCACAGTCTGTAGAGTGGTACAGCCGGGCAACTTGCCGAGACAACAGCCTAATCAGTATTGGAAAATTACGGTCGACTGATAATTTCCGGCTTCAATAAAATAACCAGGTAAAAAAATAAGTTGATTATAAACCAACCACCAAAGAAAAAGGAATTGTACGATGTTTACTTTCCTATAAGTCAAGTGCTCAGTCAGAATTCATACCAGATTCTGTTTACTTCGCGGAATCAGATGAAGGGCAAGAAAGCGGTCTGAGTAATCAGGAGGTGGTTCAATCTTGGTAATCCCTCTTTTGTGAAGTGTGATCCGTCTCATCACTCCCCAGTGCCCGTGCAGTTGGGCGAAGTAAGCCGGTCTATTGATTCTGGCCAAGTGCGGACTTAAGCTTGTCACAAGATATGATTTACCTGGCCCAAGTCTTGTGCGCAGGTGAGCAGGTACAAGGCGACTTGGCTTTATGATGGAGCCTTTTATTATAAACGCCAAGCTCACAGCCAATTAAGGAGACGTTTATAAAGCTGTGGTCAATTTCAGAAGAACGAAAGAAAAAAAAAAGCAAGGAGTGAGAGAAGCAATTACGTTTCTTGGGAGGGCAAACGTTGGGGACAAATCAATAGAATAGTAAGTTGATCTCCACCAGTTATCAACTACATTCTTTACTGTCAAGCAGAGTAACACTACCAGCGCTAACATCATCACCGCCATTACCATCAAGACAAGAACCACCACTATTAGAACACCAGCATTCAAATAATAAATATCGCTGCTACAATAGAAGTTTGAATATAAAATGTGCTGATCCTTCAGCTGGTACATATTAACCTATCGCGACAGTTGGTGCGCTTGATATTTGTAACCACTTCTTAGTATTCTATACGTGATTATGTATGTAAGATACAAAGTAATAAAAGTATTATCAGCTGTACAAACATATTATGCGATGAGCTAAAGAAGAACTGCGGGAAATCAATGTATAAACACCATGGTAACCGCTCCACCCTCTAAACACACACACAAACAACATTAAGTTTTGTCAAGTGTTTAGCAATTTTATAACTAATGACTATCGAAATCACGATTTGACAAAGTCATTACAATGTGATATTTTATTAATATGTGACATATTCTAACAAGTATTCTGTAATACTAGTTTACTTTGCTGAAGAAAAGTTTTGTGGCCAACACTGAAGTCATCGGTCTATACATCCGTGGAAAAAAATAGTTCTGTACTAAGACTTCCGATCGAATGCCATGACTAGTCTGACACAGGTAGCTGTTACCCAAATAACAGATTGTAGTCAGGTAATCTCATGTAACTGAAATAACAAAATGTAATCATATGTTGCCAAAATAACTAGAATATAATCTTGCTTCCAATGATGAAGTTCGTGGTGAGCCTTTAGTAGATTTTGCCGCAGACGTAAGTTGTTGACATTTGTGGGCTTGCGATACGACGGCAGTGAATAATGGGGTGAGAGGTGTGGGGTGTGGGGTGGGCTGAACAGTGAGATTAATGGGGGACAACTGCAGCTGATAGCTCAAGGGAGCTAATCACCGGGGTCATTGATTAAGACATTACCTTCGTGTATAATGGTTTGAAACAGTCCAAAGTACACGCTAGAAAGGCATTTCTCTTTCCTCGGTTCTCTCTTCTTTTTTTCTTTTGTTTTTGTTGAATCAAAGAAGACACAGTGAGAAAGTACCCCAAGCACAGTAAAGACTGAACTCCACTCATTGCTAAGAAGTATCCACGAAATTCAGTGCGTTAGTCACTCCCGAAAAAGTCCAATGTTAGGAAGTTTTCCCAGCCTGGTGTGTTAGTAGGTTTTCATGAAACTCAGTTAAAAGTCTCCACCACTTGTCGAGTTAGTAAGTGTTGACATCATTCATTGCTAGTCTCATCCACTTCTTGCAGTCCTTTCTTCGCTCACATTACAGTGACATAGAAATCATTAGCAAACCATTACGAGGATGAAATTACGAGGATGAAATTCTAATAGCTTTGAATATTTTCTCACGACTATCGTTGACAGGAGAGTTGTGTAAGAGGAGCGTATATTTCAGTCTACTATACAGCAAGGTTATCTACCCGTTAGGTTTGCACCCTCTCTACTCCCCAACTCACCCACCCACCACACATCAATTTTGTTCGCAAAGAAAGGGGGAAAATAATTTATTTTCCACTATGGGCAAATCTTTCCAAAGTGTGACAATTTCCATCGCGGTTCAGCATAACAAGTGGCAAATAAAAGTTTTCTGAGAAAAATCGGGATTCGAATAATCGGACGCTGACTCATATGAAGACGTTCAGTTATCCTCACCAGTGGCAAACTTTGTTTCTCATCTTAGTGCCATGGTCCCTTGGGTAAACTAATCTTGACATTCATTATCTGTTACTCTTTGAATCAATCAAAGCTCTTTTTTTCTATCATAATTCTATATCAACCAACAAGTCACATGATAAAACTCGATAAAATCTCCCCCGAGGCACGAAATCTTGTCTCATAAAATTGAATTAAACATGAATTTTCTATTTAAATGTTTCTCTGTGGCACAGAAAATAATAAGGAAGTAATGTTAAACATTTGACAAGTTATTTATTAAATGAGAAAAGTTATTCTTATCTATCGTAGGCTCTGCTAGCGAAGGTGATAATGTTATACATACGAACACACTCTCGGCTTTACTTTAAATACTTTACTTGACCACCAGGATTGTTAGAGGTTTTGTAGAACTAGGAAGAATACAAAATGTGTGTGAGGAAATATATAAAATAATGAAAAAGATAAGTGGTTGTGTGTAGGTAGGGAAGTGAACGAGAGTATAAAAGGAGCGGTAAAAGTATTTATCAGACACATGAGTACATTTCTTTATATATACGGATATGCACATTACGCAGAATATAAAACTCAGATACATGAAACAACAAATCTGCAAGGCAATAATAAATAGAAATTATATAGAAATAAAAATGAATACTTACAGTATTCATTTCTTCTGGTCCATAAAAGACCAAAGAAACTGATGATTTTCTTTACGTCTCTATATTTTTTATTCCTAATGTCACTCAGTGTGTGAAAAGCTAGAGTTGATGGTGTAAGTCTTCTCCCCACAGCACAGTCTTTGAAGTGAGACCAGAGTTAGCAAATGGGGCAACTAGGAGATCCCTCGCTAACCAGCGGTGTCCTGTTGTACCAGCAGGCTCAGGACATCACGTGCTCAGTGTCTTGGGTCCACCGTCACCACACTTCAAGCGGGTGGCGCGGGTGGCACGGGAGGCGCGGGTGGCTGTGCACATTGACTGTCTTTAACTGTCGTCTTTACACCTGGCCTGCTGCTTGCCCCACCTTTCATTCACTTCGCTGAGACCTATACCTGAGATACCCACACCGCAAGACGTTTGTGCAGCCTGGACGTCAAGAAAAGGTCACCATACCAATTTGATCTCTTAGTCGTTTCTATGTTTTGTTCCTTGTTTCTAACCCTGGATTTCTCTGCTTGTGTCCCAGTTCTTACCAATCCATTGAAAGTTGTGTATGTGAATCGTGTACACTCCAATTTTCCCTGTCCTTGGACCTTTTTCTCTCTTCTTCTTAGACATCAACACTGCAAGAGGTTTTAAATATTCTCTCGTTCATCTTTGCCAAACTTCACGAGCTTACGAGTTGTCGTACCCTTCAAACAAAATCCCACTGTTTCCTTCGTTCCTATAATCACTGACAATAAACAGTTGGGGTTTTTTTTTCATGCACTTTGGATCCTAACAATATAGTGCCTTCTTAATGGAGTAAGCTCGGTAGTCCGGTAGAGCAGGAGGCTGCTGGTTGGAAGTGGCTGGAAACTCCCACCAGCTTCCCATCAGCTGTCCTCTAGGAGCGGGTAGCTGAAGGTAAAGGCTTCGTCTGAACACTGCAAACTACTTAGTCACTGCTCCATACGACCATTATGTTATAGTAATAATTACCTTCCTCTTTATAAAATGGATAAAAGTTTTCTTTTTTAAGAAACACTTGGCTTGCATACTTTATTACTTTTCCACATCAAACAATTTTCCTAGAAGAATGTTATTACTCTGGGACTAAAGTTTCTCTTAGATGGTTCAGACTCGAGATCATAATATTTTTTTTAACTCGGTTTCCTTTTCAGCTGGCGGCGACAGACGGCGCGTGTGAAGATAATGTGAACTCGAGGACGGGAGCGTCCGGACTGAAAGTAGCGAATTAATTTCCTGTTGTGAGCGCAAGGACACTTATGGACTCTGTTCAACGGTTGTGGTAACACAGCAAGTCACGATGGCCGGACTCCTTTCTCGCCACAGTGTCTGCATTCTGGCGCCTCGTCCTGTGTATTCCTCGCTTGTCGTCGCCTGCAAACGTTGACTTTGACATGCACCCGGCAACACAAGGGGTGGCGGTGCTAGCGGGTCTTCATGCAAGTGTATTGAAGTGTGCGATTAACAAAGGTGGTGTGAGAGAGAGAGAAAGCTTGCGTGCTTGTAGATGTAGGTATGAGTGTGTTTCTAGAAGACGACACTATTTATTAGATTCCAGTTTCCAACAGGACTTGAAGACAACGTCCAATGCCTTAACAAAACTCCTTTTGACGCTCTATGGACCAGACTTACTGGTCTTCACTTAGTGGCTATGATTCCATGATTATTCCATGATTATTCCATGTATTCGAAACTATTACTTGCTGTTATTGACGGTTTTGCTCCTTAACTTACTCTAGTAACTCATCGGAACAACAGACAGTTTCACTAATTTGTCTCTTGAATTCTTTATTGGTCGAACACACCACTCACATGTGAACATTTTATCTATTCGTGTATGTGTGTGTGTGGGTACACATCATGTATACACGTACACTAATGTGTGTGTGATATGTAAGATTCGCCATAGCCTTTTTAATATCCTTGTAAACTAAACAGTTAAAATTCCTATAGGGATCAGTTGTGTTCAGCTATTTCCATCATACTTTTTTTTATTTGCGCGGACATTGCGTATCTGAGCTTCGTGTCTATACATTTATACTTACATATCCGTAAGAGAAAAGGAAAAACGAAAACAAGGTAGTGACTGTCATATAAGGAATTGTGGGATGCACTCATAAACGCCCCATAAATCCTGTAAGCACTTCAGTGATGTTTCAGTCTCTACTTGAAAACCCACTAGACCCCAAAGCATATATCATCCAACACGTATCCTGTTTTAAGTCCAGACGTTTGTGTTGCGGAGGGTCATGTTGCTACCGCGCAACGGACCAGTTGTTGTCTTCGCGGTGGGTCCTCACAGGGTGTCATCTGTCACGTGTCGCGCTGTGAGGAACAGACGAACCGCTTTGCTTCGAGCCTGTGGTCATGAACCTGCTTGGTGAAATGCAAAGGACATCTCCTCTCTTTCTCAAATGAATGTACTGGGAAGAGCTGTTTATCGTTATCGAGCAGACTACTCGACAGAAGAATGAAGTGAAGAGCATGACACACACCTCACCTGAGTGTTACTCAGTTACGACTGTAGATTATGTCGGAGGACAAAAGAGAAGATGGTTCCCCTCACCGAATCATTATCATGCTCTTCTCAGAATTTCAGCGGTGAAAATACCTACTTACCATAAACTGCTCTTAGAACTCTTTTGCGTGTTCCGCTGGTTAAGACATTATTTGATTTAGGTCTGTGTTCAATATGTAATAATATCAATTGTTCCATACTTTTAAGTCACAAATTTTTAAACACCACTCCATCTAATGTATTAATTCCTCCTTTCCCGCTTGACTATAATGTTTTAATTGCATTGTTAAGGAAATAATGTGGTAGAGGAAGGAATGTTGAAAGAGCGGTACCTTGTCCCAGACAACAACGAGACAACATGTCGCCCCAAAGTGGGATTTACAGCGTCTTGAAGCTCAGTTTGGAGAGGAGAGCAATCAGGCACTCGGCATATTTAGTTCTTGCGTGGTCCCCGTTCCCTGCACACCCCTCCTCTTCACACCTAACTTGCCGCCGTCGTCTTCTCGGGCGCCTAATAGGAGACAACTGTGTCCACCCTTGTCTGGCAGGGAACTCGGATGTAAAAACACACACCCACACACACACATCACACTCACCACACACACCCCAGACGCACACACACACCACACACACCACACACACACATCACACTCACAACACACCACACATACAACGTTGTAAGCGAGGCAGGGGAGGCTACCAATGATCAACAGGTGAGAGTCAGTTGCTGGCGTTCAGAAATAAATCAACTGAGGCTACATTAGAGCACAATACAGGTGGCTCACACCTGAAAGCAGTCATGTACTATTAGAAAATACATTTTTATTGTTGACACAGACCTCGTAAACGTAGTTTAATAGTTATTCTCAGCTTTATAGGCGGCTCTGTAAAAGTAAACTCAGGTACATACGTTTGAGATTTATAACTCTGATTTTACATTATCTTTCTATTTATTCTTCTTTTTCTTTTTGCTTCGTACATTTTTATGTTTGTTTTATTGCTGTTGAAATTTAAAAGCTTTCAAGCGATGCAAGTAATGGTTGCAGTAGTAGCCAAGGCATTGTCATTGATATAGTCTCAACTTTCTCTACAGAACTAGTAACTCATCTGTGTCATGTTGTCTGTGGAGCTGTGTATCCATCACAGTACTACTAACATTTAGCTGTATCATGTTAAATACAGACCTGTACATTCATTACATTACAAGTAATTTTTAGAGGTATCATGTTGTCTGTAAAACCGTGCATCCATTACATAACTATTTTTCAGATGTGTCGAGTTATCTGTTCATTCTTTACAATATTATTCACCTTCCTTTTTGTCTGTAGACCCGTGAGTTTACTTTTAGCACGCGCAAGTCTCAAGCAGGCATCACGAACTCTGTCATCTCAAGATAACCCGGGACCTAGAGACAGAAGCAGCAGGACAGCTTCAGACCACCTGCCACCTGCTGTAATCAAGAGCTAATCACACTGAGATCAAAGGTGAGTGGCCTAGTGTGTTTCTCACCTGTGCCAAGATGCGTGTCAGCAGCTGACGTTGTCCCTAGTCGGTTCAAAGCTCGAGACAGTCTGTATCTGTGGCGAGACACCCAGGGTAACAAAGTTTAACTGAGGTTTAATGTGTACATTATAGTCTTGATGTACCTGGATAGTTGTACGTTCTGACATCATGAGACTATTTCTGTGACCCTTGGTGCCTCCTGACTCCGGGACTTCAGCGTCGGTAAGTCGGGTTTTTTTTTAATGGTATGACTTTCACCATGTCGATGTTAAATCTCAGACAGAAAGACAGGCAGACAGACTCAGGAAAGAGAGCTCTAGTACCGATAGAAGCATATTGGCATTCACGCATGCAGACACAGGTACACACACACAGGAACATAATATTCATACAATGATATTAAATGCAGTATTATCCAAATATTCTCTGATATGCAGACACAGACAGGAACTCGGACACCCGTGAACACAGAGACGACCGAGACGAAGTCCCAGACACATCCACAAATAATCAACGGGTGAACGGGTAGTCAAACATTTTCGTGTACCTTTGTGAGCTCATTGGGGTCTTTCATCTGCATAAACGTCAAAATCAAAAATCAAAAATTTCATCTTCATAAACGTCCTTCGTGATTATTGAATTTCACAATAATTATAATCAACAGTAACATGGGAGTTACTTTGCTTATATATGTACATGCTATTTTAAGAAGAAAATGTTTAGTTTAACTGTAATACTACTGTGGGGTGTTTTAAAATCTAAAATAATTTACATTTTATGTAGGCTGGGGTGCAAAAAGGGAAAATATTTGTTAAGGTGTCAGCGATGTACTAGTGTCGTAGATGATAGCTTGTCAGCGTCTAGACGGCTGAAGATATCTAAACTGTCAGTCACTACTGAAGGACGAAGTACAAACTGGATATTTATCTGCACTTTATCCTTAGCATATCTGAAGAATGTCACAATCCAGAGTTTCTTTCTTTCTTCAATTTTAAAGCAAATTCTTTGTTTTATATTCTGTCGTTTCTTTTCTTTTCCAATCTTTCTCTCTTTTATTTTTTGTTTCTTTTTTGCTTTATTTCTTTCTTCCATTGTTTTTTCTGTTGTTTTCTTTCTAATTCCTTTCCTTTCTTGTGTTCTTCTTTCTTTATCTGATGGTTTGAAATGTTTGTTATAATGTAAAAATACATATGTCACTTAGATGCCAGGCATCTGGTAAAATGTAGATAGTAAGGACGCTGAGGATCCTTGATAATAGTGACTGTTACCTTGCTCAGTGATAATGTGAACGATATAAATGGACATGAACATACCTGACCTTTGGTCTGGTGAGGCCGTGTCAGTGGAGTGTAGTGGGTCTTCGTTTCGGTGGCTACATGTCCGCTTGATCAGTGAACCTTTCCGTGGATTGGGGTCATCCATCGGTCCAGTGGGACTGGTGCCGTCTGCTGGATGTGCTGAATGGAACTGCATTTGTTGTGGAGAGTTTCCGCTTGTAGGACATGTTTGCTATCTGGCCTGTGGATTGTGTTCGTGTTGTGTGTAGATGCTGACCTGTGACGTGGAATATTCTGACGTCAACTTATTTTCACGTCACACGATCTGTCAGCTGTGACGCGCCTTGAGCTTGTCCACAGGGGAGGATAAGGCGCTATATAAGCAAACTGTTGTTGTTGTTGTTGTTGTTGTTGTTGTTGTTGTTGTTGTTGCTGCTGCTGTTGTTGTTGTCAACCTTCATCAGGGGAGGAAAAAGTTTTCTTTTCGGAGGGGGGGGGGGGCCCGTCTCAAAATTGTAAGCTATGCAAATACCAAAAACCAACTCAAGGTTACTACATACACAACCTAGTGATAATGGAATGAACAACGAATGAGTACATAATGGCGCTAGCTGCATGGTTAACTCCCATGAGTAATGCTAGAAGTTTAACTGCGTGCCTGGCATCACGTGATTAGCCTTGTACACTTCTGTTCAGGTGCCTCAGAGAAGCCTCGTGTTTTTGTCCGCTGACTAATAACAGCTATAACAGCATCCGCAAAAACAATTGACAATAAACATTTATGACGCACATATTTAGGGGCAAAGGTCGTGTACTTTTCGCAAAGTACTTAATTGCAGTAGAACGTGCATATCCGCATACGTAATTTTATTTTTGGCTTCGAACGGGAAGCACTTCAGACATCAGAAGCAGGATATGAACTATAAGGGCTTGGCAACACTTGGCTGCTTCCATAACGCACATTCCTCGTCTTTTTTAACCACCATTGATCAGCTTACATGGGTCACATTCACAAGAAACTGTTCACTAATTATTGGAGTATTTCTGTGAGTTTATTTATGTATTACTAATTTATTTAAGGGGGGGGGATGTTACTAAATCATGTTAATTGTTTACTATTATCTGTTGCTGGGGTAACTGATCTTCGACGGCTGTTATATCCTAGTTTCTCTTAACCTCCACACAGCAACATAGTTCTCGGAGCTTATTTATTTTTGCGGAGATGGAGCGCATGTTGGAATATTTATCTGACAAAGTGTTCTTTTTTTATAAAGTTTTCTCTTAGATGATATATTTGAAGATAATAGACCAAAACATTGAAGAAAATGGTGTCTTCTAACTTTTATCGAGCTTAGTTATTCAGGAATCGTATCCTGTGTTGGTGCGGTCATTAGCATGTCTGCAGATTAAAAGTTTGGGAAATTTGTGTTTTGTTTCTCTTCATTGGAGATGTCTGTATTGATTGGAGGGTTTCCGAGCTTTAATTTTTCCTGTTCTTTCGGGTGCTTGCAATACACTTAATTGCGTTATTTAAATACTGATGTATCTTAGTCAGTGTGGCATCTGTGTTAATGGTTAATTTGGAATTTCCGCTTTTCATGGTCACCACTCTAAAATAAGCATTCAGCCTTCACCGAATTCCCATCGTTGTAAACAACATCATCACTGTAAACATCTCACTCTCATTCTCCAGCTATTTGTATAACAACCAGTTTCTAGGAAGTTGACTTTAAAATATTGAAACTGTTCATTGTATTTTCCCATTACGAACTCCGTAACTGTTAGTATTATGTTACCGAAAACACTTATCTAACATGTTATCCCTCAGCTGTACCTTACGCTAGCACCCAGCCCCACCCTGACCCAACCACCCCCAACTGACGTTGTAACTCTTCTTCCTGTTTTGCCGGGGAAAAGTTCGAATAGTTCATTTCCGGCTGTTTTGGGGTTCTCTGTTATTTTCTTTCATTATTCATTTGAACTGATTAAATAGCTGCTCGAATCAGCTGCCAGGGAAGAATAGTTAATAGCCTCCATTGACTTTTATCGACTACACAGTTGTTTACTGATCCAGTTGGAGTTGATTTGGTCATTACGGAATAGGCTCGTAGCTCCACATTGAAGTAAGGAAGACAGACCGACCGACCGACCGACCAGACCGACAGACAGACAAACAAACAAACAGACAAATAGATCAAGACAAAATGTGTGTGTGTTCGTGTAAGTACATTAATATCCGTATACAGCAGGTATAGCGAGCTGCTGTCAAGCACTGTGACCTGTGACCTCTCTACCTTGTCCCTAACCTTCCACCTTGTGACATGGCGCTGCGGCTTATCTTTGTGGGAATCACGTTAGTGTTTATCGGTAAGTAGCAGTTTCACCTTTATTCATTAATAATATTTTACCTGTGCTTATTGATGCATGCATTTATCTGTAACATTCTTTCATTATTGTTCAGTAACAACTTGATCTATTATTTACTGGCAACATTTTATCATCGTTCATTGTTAAGTAGCAGTTTGATCGTTATTGGTAATAGTTTGATCATTGTTTATTGGTTAGTAACGGCTCTCTCGTTGTCACTAGCAGCTCTATGCCTTTTTATTGGTAATACTTTGAACTTCGGGAAAGAAATCATTGTCGGTTAGTAACTAACATTTTTATCATTAGGTGAGAATGCATGATGATGATGATGGATGATGATTGATGGATGATTGATGCTTGATGGATGATGGATTGATGATTGATTGATTGATTTATTTATGATTGATTGATGGTGGTTGATGATGATTGATGATGATTGATGATGATGACTATGACTATTAGTTTACAGTCTCGGCGCCGTTGTTCCCTCCGGCCATCGAAGCCGAACAAAGCGCACGCTACTGCAGGCGTGTGAACTGATCCGTGTCCACACCAACCGCGGTTGCTTCGACTACTACCAGTATGGCTGCTTCTGCGGCCTGGGCAACGCTGGCACTCAGGAGCCGCTTGACGATGTCGACGAGTGAGTGTCGTAGTTATAAGGCTACATACTGTACATACATCATATTTAGACCTCACTGTATTTTATATACCGTGACGTCATCACTCGGTAACGTGTTGCAGGTGTTGCAGACAACATGACCGGTGTTACGGGCAAGTGACGTGTCTGTGGTTCTACCCGCAGTTTGTGGGATTTGACTACACGTGCACGGAGAACGGCACGTGCACCTGTACAGGTGAGGCGGGTAGTCAGTATCAACATGTGGGAAGATGGCAGAACGTTCTGATGGTTGCATGTGCAAATAATGAAATTCCTTCTTTCTTTGACCCTCTCTCTCTCTCTCTCGCACTCTCTTTGTTCGTATGTCTGTCTCTTTTTTTGCCTCTATCTTTGCCTCTCTATCCGATTCTCTTTTTGTATTTGTCTCTATTTTTCTTTTTCTCTATTTTGCCTCATTTTGTCTGTTGATCTCTCTTTCTTTATAAGTGCCTTGTTTTTCTCTGTGATTATGTCTCTGTCTTCCTTTCTCTTTCCCCAAACAATAGCGGTCCGGTGGCGCAACGGTTAGCGCCTGTCACCAATACAGTGAAGGTTGGCTGCCCAGAGTTCATTTCTCGTCTCTGGCATGCTGTTCTTTCTCTGCACGTGGCATCTGTTTACAGGGCTGGCTGCTTGCCGTAATATAGCCTCAGTTGCTGGCACGGCGTAAAACACCAATCCCCCCCTCCACAAACAATAATAATAATAATAAGAAGAAGAATCAGCAGCAGCGAGGTGACCAAAGTTCAAATTCCCAAACGTTCAGGAAAACCGCTCATTTCACGTGACCTTCACGCACACAACTTTTTCTCTCAGGACCTGTCTATCAGTTTGTAACTCGGTTCTCAACTCTGAAACACTGTTCTGTCTCTCCAGAATTTTGTCGAGATTTTGTGAGATCTGGTGTTGGAACGGGTGTCCAATGAATACCCGAACAAAGCCAATCATAGTGGATTTGGAAGTAAACATATCAATACTTTAAGCTTTCCCGTCATTCAAATGTAACTGGAAATGGCAGCAATGAGGAGTGATAACCACTAATGACAGAGTAGGACTGCCATGTGATTGCAGATGACCAGCTGTGGAGTCCGTGTGCCCGCAGTGTGTGTGACTGTGAGCTGACGTTCGCGCAGTGTTTGGGGAACGCGCGATACAACGGACAACTGCGCAACTACGACTGGCGTCAGTGCGTCAGCCACGAGCAACCACATCTCAGCAGTCCGTAGTAAGAAACCAAAAAAAAACTATTTACTGATGCGTTACAGAGGAATACAAGGTCCATGTGCTTTAGCTAATTGATCAAAATATTCCTCCTTTTTGTAGCAATCGTGCTTTACAAGCCCTATTTATGTTGTAATGGACCAAACAACAAGGCTTATTTATGCCATAATGAACATAAAGTAAGGCTTATTTATGCTGGAATGGACCAGATAACTCTTCATATGTTCATATGAAAGTTTCGTTAAACGAAATGCTTTATAAATCGTGTTTTTTCTCAGGAAACTGTTTGTGTGCAAGTGTGCAATCAAACATAACGCTATCATTTAAAAAAGCTTGAATTTTGCAATAAGTATTGGGTTCTCAAATCATTCTTGTCGCATTCCAGCTGTTTCTTTTTTTATTAGTGTAAATGCTCAGAAAATTGTCTGTAAGATGGTGTGAATACGTTTTCGACTGTTTGTAAGTAGCTGCGTAGGTATTTATGTACAACAAACTTTCCGTTCTCTTTCAGTTTAAGCGATTGCTTCATATGGTGCTGTATGCATTTTTTCCCCTTCTTTGATCATTAAAGATAAGTCAGCATGTAATCTTGAGGTATATGAATCGCTATAACCCAAGAAAACAATAGTGTTGACAACAAACAACTAACTCTTTTTCTAAAAAAAAAAAAACGTCCGTCGCTTGCTTTTATTTGCTCGCCTTTCTATGGCGCACAACAGACAATCAAAGCCTTCTTGATAATTCGTTTGTCGAATTATAATCAGCTTCTAAGGTTTTTCAATTCATGCATTTTCCAGTATTAGAACCAGAACAAATGAGCTCAACTGCTTTTAGGTAAAGCATCTTTGGAGAATTGCTTATGTAATTTCATCTTCATTTCGTTCATATTTTGTAATGAATTTTTCTGTCCGTCTCAGTTTTGCGTTAATAATGTATCGCGCGTATTTCTTCAATGTTTAATAAAATCAAGATGTTTGCAACCATTTATCTATAGTTATATTTCATTAATTAAAAATAAAGAAAAACAACAGAGCACGAGAAAAGAGTAAGAAAACTTGTAAAAAGAAAGAAAAAGAAAGAGAATGAGAAAAATAAAGAGAAAAGAAAGAAAGAAATCTATCAAGAACAATCTATCATACACAGAGATGCACTTTTTCGGTATGCCTGTATTCTTCAAAAAAAAAAAAAAAAATACAAAAGGTTGTTTTAATTGTGTAAAGATATAAGCACGTAACACAACAACAATAAAACACGTATAACACAATGCTCTTGTGTTCACATTTGCCTATAAACACATGACAAGAAATGTCTCAATGGCGCCAAGTAAACACCTCAGCTATGGTAAATACATTCAAGATGAAGCAGAATAAATGGTGGACTGTATAGCCGACAAACTTTCCACTTTGACTTACTCTGCCGTTTCTGGAACTGGTCCTTGAAAGAAGTTTTAAAGAAGACTTAAAGAAGTTTCTACCGCAACAATCTCTGGTCTCCTCACATCTCCGCGAATCCTAGTACTAGTGCACCTGTTTTCTTTGATAATTATTGTCCTTTTTTTAACTGAGCAGGTAGGTGTGTTTGTCAGGTCAAAGACCGATAAATCGTCGATAAAACATCGGTGGTCGAATTACAGCCTTCGAGATAGTTTATCTCCCCTAGTTCTATGTCATGAGCTTTCGTAGTAAGGCAAACACGTATCTTGTAATATCCACCACTGGCCTCCTTGCTGATTGTCATTTCACCGAAGTAGAGATAATGAGTTGTAAATCGTTTCATCACAATGACATCAAGTACGACTAATTTTAGGAAGATACACGCTTTATCTATAATGATTCCTATTCTAGCCTCGTCTAGGACACTATACAACGACAGAACGGGGAGAAGATAAACCCAGGAAGGAAAAATTACTGAGTAAAGATCTGTCAACCCCAGGCCAAACATTAGTTACGTTGACGGCCTGATATTCAAAAACCTTGGTGACAGAGACGAACGAAGGTAACTAGCAGAAAACATGTTTACATGAGCGACAACTCTTATAATACAGGTAACTCGTCACCATTATCATTCCGTAAATGATTGCAAGATTTTTTCTGTCTTCCCAGTATTTTTTTTAATTAATGCAAATAAGCTAACGATACTTCAGACTTGAAAGGAGTTAGTGGTGTTAGGGAAAGGTAACAATAGTGAAAGACAGCATAATGAGAATAAAAACACAAAAAGTGAAAACGATTTTCTTTGAACGCGTGAACACGATCTTGTTTATTTGAAGACAGTGAGAACCTATGTATGAACCCGTAGCCTGATTCAGTGGAAGTAGAGTGGTAGCTGATCACCCAGGCAGGATAAGGGTACACCTGTGCTCGACTTTACCATCCTCCATCAGAAAGCCGGAACACCATTCAAATCGGGAACAACAGGGAATGCCGCTTGTACGGTCACATGGCTCGCCATGTAGGACACACTGCAACAAATAATTATTATAGCTTAACTGATCATAGTTATAATATAAGGAATCGTCTTCGTCGTTCTCATTTCATTCACTATCTCTTCCCTGTACCACAAAGAATCGGCGCAATCATTTGTTATATTACTTATATCTCCATCGTCCATAAGAATGGATTGGAGAATACTTGTTATAGACAGAAAGAAAAAAAATGAAAGCACAATGAGCAAAAGAACCGAAAGACAAACAAGCAAAGCAAGAAAGAGGTTGTGTGAGCTGCTGTACTGAGTGACACACATATATATATATACACACACAATACTTTTAATGACATATTGTACGAGTTGACATATATATATATACACAGTACTACAATTGACCTGATGTACGAGGTCACGTTTATATACAGTCCTATTACTGACCTCTTCACCTGCCACGGAAGCAGTCATGATGGCAACAATGACGAGTAGGAAGATAGACATGGTGATCCTCATCCTCCACTACTTGTATGACGTCGGCGGTAATAACAGCTTTATTAATTGCATAAAGTCTGCATGAGCAAGTATCCTCAAACACAACTGACAGATTTCACTCCACCATCAAAAAAGATGTGCGCTCAGTCTAGTATATGTATGAGAAATGTTCAGCTATTGCTTTCCTTCCTTTACCGCCAAAAACGCACAAACAAGCCCAGCATAAACAGCAAACTATGTTCAAGCTGTAATATAGACGATGACAGACTATCTAAACCTCTAGATGAGATGAAAAGATGGATGGTAACGGGAACGGATTGCATGCTTCAATAAATTTTATTTTAAATGTTTTGATTTTCTTTCAGTTATAATTTTCTGTTTCAAGCTTTTGTGCAGGAAATTATGATCGTAACTGTAGCCCGAAATGCAAACATACCTCAGAAGAACTAAGTTTTGTAGACGACTGGGAAACTGTGGTTAACTCTCTTTTCTCAGTGACAGGTGACAACTGATAAGGTCCACCGGCAGGGACCACTTTTTAATGCTATTTGCTGGCCTTTCTACTGTTTACGTGAAAGAAAGAGTTAAAAAACAGATGACACCGGCGTCCACTTTAACAACATATTAATTGTTCTCATAAAAATAGATAACCTATAAGAAAAGATCATTCAAAGTACCTCACATATCAAAGGAGATAAGGACAAGATAATGTGTGCAGGGAGCTTTGTAAGGATTGACGAGGTACAATCATAGACAACAGATTACCAACAAACCTAATACGTGTACAAACTTCACTGCATAGAGAGTTTCGTGTAAACCTTTTTTTTTCAGAGAACACAACACTAAAGAGATGTTTGTGGTAAGGATGTCAGCAATTTAAATAAGTTGTTACACTGCTGTTTTATTTAAATTTTCTGAGACATTTTTCCTTTGCAACATACTGTTTTGGATAAATAAGATCACATGAAAAGTAATCAACTGAAAGATACTTTATTCATTATTGACTAATGATGACAAGTTCAAAGAATATAACATTATCCTCATTGTCGCTGACGAAGTGGTTTGAAATCACCAGGAGATGGTTATTCAGGTAGGATGGGCATACATACGTAGTTTGTATTGCCTTGCTCGAATTGTAAGTTAATACATATCCCATGGCTACAGCAGCGACTTGACGCTTCATCAGGGTGGCAATTCTGACCCAAACGAACACACTGCAATAATATATAGTGCAGTTTCATTCAAATTCAAATTTTTATTTTATATTTAACATATTTTGTCTACAGGTCTGTGCATTTGTGTTTGTTTCGTCTGTGTGTGTGTGTCATCCAAAACTGTCACAGCAGTAGAAGGACGGGTTGTGCTGTTGATGCAGTGATTGTGACTTGTGTGAAGGTGGACGCATGCTTTGTGAGATGCATTCTAGTCATGAAAATGTTGTCACCGTTTGTTCAAGGAGAGATGCGACACCTCCGGTGAAAACGCAGAGAGCAAGCAGCAAAGGGAGACAAATCATGGCAGCTGGTGATCTCTAGAAACAAAGACAAAAACCTCAGGTTGATGACATGAAAATAACGAGTCAAGACTAGTCTAAAGACTGACAAACCCCATCTCTAATTACGACAATTAACTGATCAGCAAGTGAGCAACAATATTAAGCCTCTTCTGCAGTTAGACTGACAAATATTTTCCCACCACCTTCATTCTCTTCTCAAAAAGTTTCAAACTGTCTGATTTAAACTTATTTATGTTCTACATCTCACCTGTCAACACCCACTCTGTATTAGGACTACACTGCCTGAACCTCCACGAATCCAGACTGCGTCTGCGGTGATGAGTGTTGTGTGAGAGTGCAGCTGTTCACCTTGATGCCAAAAAAAAAAAAAAAAAAATGAACCACGACCCTAAACCTTAGAAGATTAGGTATATATATATATGATTCATTCTAGAGCAGGGGTCTCAAACTCGCGGCCCGCGGGCCAACTGCGGCCCGCAGGTCAAAAGTTTGCGGCCCCCACCTCAATATCAAAGTTTCATGTTAGTGCGGCCCGAGTTTGATACTGTTATATCTTCTCCTCTCTCGCTCCTTAGTCTGCAACTTCCAGTTTCTGTCAACTGTCCTCTGGATGGTCCGGGCGGGTGGCCATAATTACATTTCTCTGGTCAGCAACTATATTTTCTTCAGTCTTCTATATCTGCTGTATTATTATTATATTTTCATTTTCAATTTATTTATTTATTACTGATTGATTTATTTTTTCTTATGAATTTGTTAATTTATTTTTATTTTTTAACACAAAAATAAGATGAAAAAATAAGACATTTGATAACATTGGAATGTTTTTGTAAGAGCTTTTCTTGTGGAAAACCTGATGCGGCCCGGCCTCATCCAGACTCTGCCTCCAGTGGCCCCCGGGTAAATTAAGTTTGAGACCCCTGTTCTAGAGCAAAGAGAAGAAAACTCAAAAAGATCACGGAGCGGGTCCTGTTACACAATTTGATGTACGGAAGAAATTTGGAATACTGTTCTGTTGCTACCAATGTTGTTTTCTAAAATAGTTGCTTCATATGCCACAAACCTTGATAATTTCTGAATGGGAAATTGCTGTTTTACCTTGTTTCACCATCAGACAAAGAACAGATGTTGTTAACAGTTGTGGAAGACAAAAGGTTTATCAAAAGGTTTTGTAAGGCTTGTCCATTGTCCCCAGAGAAAAATGTTCCGAATATTCTCATACACATAGGCAGGCAAAGAGCAAGCAAGAGGGAACCAAAGAAAAAAAAACTGTCTTAAGAGATAACGAAAGATAAAAAGTTCAGAAACCAGTCATTGAAAGTTTTGGTAAAGATGGCGCTAGTAGGTCTTAACACGCAAAATCAAATTCATGAAAAACTCAGCACATGCAGAGAAAATACATAACTTATAGACGAAAATCACTCACTTCATCGTTCACACATAATGGTGTTTTTTTTATTTTTACATGTTGATGATTTTTGTCTAAATGTGTTACCATTTTTATCTTTAAGCGTTATTTTGATGTATACACGATATTGTTTTTCATCTTTACGTGTTGATATAAGCTAGATGTAATAGAGGAGAATGAGTGAAGAGACAAATTATCACTTACCGTGTTTTTACTGTAAACTGCGTGACTTTTGTGTTCATTGTTATAATATGTCTACTAGTTAGGGCAATAGTAATAGTGAGTATTTATTAAACACCTAACCAAAGCATCAACCAGTCACAGGATGAACAATCAACCAGCAGATGAGATGAAGATGAAGACTAAAGAAGTACACTGAGGGCTGATTTGAAAGCAGAGACAGAAGAAGAAGAAAAATTGTAAACCACGAGACTCCCGTGTGAACAGCTTACCGTGTACAAGTCTTGTATTAGACGGAAAGGTACTCACACAGGTAGTCAAATACTAGTCAAAACGTTCATCTCCTTAACTTAGCCCAGGCAAGTGAATTAGCTATCAAAATATTCTATTCATAGTTTAGTTAATGTTCCCACGCAATATTTAGCATGAATCAAGAAAATGACACAAAAGAGCCTAAAATATTGTTTTATTCGGCAATCTTACTGTAAAACAGCTTTCAAAAGAAGTATGTTAACGCCGGTATAAACACTGATTTCGAAATCGTTGCAAGTCTTCAGAAACTGTGTAAGGCTCGTGAGGTCACCGGATGCTAATGCTTCTCAAGGGAGGTTCGGAAGTATCGTTCGACATACATGGTCTACACTTCCGTCAGACAGGTGTAAAGACCTGCACCACCCAAAGCAACAGTGACCCTCTTGACCTGAGGTCGCCTCGGGGTCACACTTCTGGCCCAAACCAACACACTGCAATATATAGCAAAGTTCATTAAAATGTCTTCTTTGTGTGAATTGCATGCGTTTTAGCGTGTGTGTGTGTTGGTGATTCGGGATGATGGTTGTGGAAGTAGTGAAGATAATAAAAAATCTGTTCACCGTTGAGTCGAGCAAAGATGTGACTTCGCCGGTTAAGACACAAAGGACAAGCAGCAAAGGTAGAGAAATCATGGCGGTCAGCGATCTCTAGACACAGAAGGAAAGAAATGTCAGGCGAGCGGGCTGGCAATGGCAACGGCAAATTTATTTCAAGTCGACAAAGGAAGACATCCAAATTAAAGAATAACAAATAATAATCATTTTAGATGTTGCAATGGTCTTATAACTTCACAAGAATTCTCAGTTATTTCCAGGTCTAGGCTTTCAGGCTTTACAACGAAAACAAAGTATTGCTAAGACTGATGAGCATTTACATTCTAATGGTGTTTCCATTAATCAAGCCATCTGACAGACACTTTTTCGATGGGTTTTTTTTTATTGCTTTTTTAAAATAACTCCAGAATATTTTTCTCATTGAATGGCGTGTCAGAATGTTTCCATAATTCTTACCTGTTCTCTTTTAGGATGACGGTGTCCACAGCTTCCACAAAGCTTGAGGTCTGAAGTCAAGATTACCTCTCTAGGGAGGAGTGACTAACAACAATGTGTTTGTATGCAACTTTTGACCTTGACTCATGTCTAGAGAAAGACAACAGACTGTAGTCCTGGGAATCACCATGTGGTGCGTGACATCCATTTAAGAGAAAGGTCAAAGTGAAAAAAGTCAAAGGTTTGGCAGTGGGAACCGTTCCCCCTCCACACACACACGCCTCCCGAGCTGTTCTGTAATCTGGGATTAGGAAAAAGTAGGATACACCTTTTAGAAATGATGTTACCCTTTGTTGCTTTATTCATTCCTCATTTTTATGATAGTGTAGAATTCTACTCCTCTCCTATTACAGAGACGAGGGTTTAGGGTATGTAAGCTAGTAAGAAAATAAATTAATTAGTTCATAGAAGCCGCCAATGACAGGAGATTAATTCAAGGTTGACACTTTTTTCCTTTATTTCGAAATCATTTCTGATATAATATGTATAAAAAATACTGTTGATGATTAGTCACACAACCGTTTTTTTTAAATTATAGTAAATCGTAATGATCAGATTTTCGGAATACAAATAATGTCAACAGTTGAAGAAGAATTATGACACTTTCTGGTTTTTGTAATTCTCATTCTTCTTTTGTTTCACAATGGCAATGTACACCTGTGTACCTGTGTACCATCCTCTAGAATCCACCCCATACACCACTCGTAGCTATGGCAACACTGCCCACGGCCCCAGGTGAACAGAGCATCATGGGGTATCGTTGGGTCGCACTCTCCTCCTCTTGTCACGCACTGTAGAGAAAGACATCAATAAGGTGAGTGACTTGACCCCCATACTGTCACAGACATCTGGTACTACTACGTGACATATGTACATGCATGGGGTTTTATTTTTGAAATAATATACTTGGCCCTCTCACAGTAGCAGGTTGCGATAAAAAAGATTAGAGTAAAAACTACAAGAACTATAAGAGAAATAATCTTGAAAACTTAAAGGAAGGTAACAAGATGATTAGTAGCTATGTTTATTTCTTTATATCGATGGCTTTACATCATAGATAATAGCTACATGATTCTCCACAAAACGAAGCCAAAATGTTATTACAGAAAAAAAAATAAAATGTAGTGATTATAGCAGCTGTATCAACAAAAACTACAAAAGCAGCGACATGACTGAGGACATAATTAAAAAATATAATACCGGGGTTAAAAAATGCATCAAAGACAGCCAAAAACAAGGAAACAAGAACAAAAAGATCATAATTTGTATTTCTTTTTTAAAACCTTAAAAAAAAAAAATTACCAGTGTTTCAGTAGCTGGAGCAGCCCACATGGCAGGGAAAGCCAACATCAACAACAGCAAAGTTGTTGCGCTCATGGCGGACACTTCTCGGCACTGTTTGTCTCACCACCCGATTCCTTTTCCTCGCCTTGCGTGTACATGTACAGTCGCTCAGATCCTTATCTTCCAAAACACACTCCAGATAAGTCTCTATCAAGCAAGTACAATTTTTTTGAAATCACCCAAGACTTCCAGTACTAACTTATTCAACACGTGAGCACGGGCCTGGACTTATAAACAGCCCCAAACGACTAAAACACCGAATGTCAAAAATTTCACTTGAAAAAAATATCTAATATGTATAGTTAGCTCCGTCTTTTTCACGTTAAAGTGAACTTAAAGAGCAGTCTGAAATAAATTTAGATATTTATATAAAGAGAGAGAGAGAGGAGAGAATCAATTTGTTATTGACCTTTCTGTATTCTGTCTTCTAGTTATTCTGTTAGGGGACTGCAGGAAGAGTTTTCAGTAAAATGTTTGATCAGTTACAGTTTATTTCTTCATCTCAAATATGGAATCCATCAGAACACCGCCGTTCTCAACTAAAACTCACAATCTCCACCAGGATACAAACGCTGTTCTCGTTACGAATACTCAATGTGTTTCTCGATTACCACACAAAGCCATTGACACATTTTTGCTCAATCTTTTTTTTTTTATTGAAGACATTCACATCTCAAACAGAGCAGGTAGTCATCAGATGACAGCCATTTCATAAAAAGGTAAAATTATTTTTAACATTTACCCTGTAAATTCAATCCGCAAGGGCATCGTGCACAGTTTGCCAATCTAAGTAAATTTCAAGACCGGAAGACGGATGGAAAGGCGATATTCACATCCAAACTCTTTTTTTTTCTTTTTTCATGTCCGCTTTTTATTTGTTTGCTGTTTTTTTATCCATTTTCTCAAAATGTAATCTTGTAGTTTTTCTGTCTTGCTGAACTATTTCTTTTTCAGAGATCTTATCAGGAATGTACAATTGAAAGAATTGCGCGAGCATTCACCATCATCAAAATGCTTTTGAACCCACTGAAACGAGCATAAAATTTGAAACTCTTAGGAGGGCCTCGCTCATTATGGTCTGAGCGCATGACAGACGTAGTCCACACTGCCGCCAATATGCTGCTGCATTCTGCACATCCCTAGTGTACAGCAGTGACCAGCTTGTCCATAGACTGCTTGGGGGTCGCACTTTCCACCCAGTCCTACACACTGCAACTGCAATATGTCGTGGAGCTGATTAAATGCTTTCTTTGGGCAAGCACACGTCTGGGTGTATATACTTATATTTGTATACTAAGAGAGAGAGAGAAGAGGACATAGAGAAAGTGTGTCAGAGAGAAATTGTGTGTGTTCGTGCGTGCGTCGATATGTCATATATTAGCAGCAACCAGATTCATCTTCAAGCCGATCCTTTTTTAAAGAGCTATCAAATTCTCACCCACCAATTTTTTATATTAAAAAGTATTTTGGAGCAGCGATATGGAGGCACTGATAGTCATAAAGACTTGTGGTGCTTTTACTGCAGATGTAAATTGTGACGGGTCTGTCAATGGAGGTCAGATATTGAGGATAGTCAAAACTTGTAAGGTCGTGAAATCAGTTCACCGTTTGCTCGAGGAGCGATGTGACGTCGCCCGTGAAGACACAGAGAGCAAGTAGCAAAGGGAGACAAATCATGACAGTCGCCGATCTCTGGACACAAAGACAAAAACCTTAGGTCGGTGACATGCTAATGGTGTCAGGCAAAACCACGCTGACTGACTTTTACAATTAACTGATCGACTGATTTGGGTTGCTGTAACAATTTTCAAATTACAAGCTTCAGCAGCGTTCTTCAAGGCAGTGTTTTCATACTTGAGACGAAAACTGTGTAACATCTGGTAAGTTGTATGGTACTTACTCTTATCTCCTCTACACTTAGTTAATCTGACTTAAATATTTGTCCAGCCCTTTATATTTTTTCAAACAAGTGCAGTCTGATTTAACTGCGTATTTTAAATGTCTCACCTGTCCACAGGCTACTCTGTAATACGATTACACTGCCTGCCCGCGAGTCCAAACTGCGTCTGCGGGGATGAGTGTTGGGTTTGTGTGCAGCTGTTGACCTTTATCGATGCAAAAAAAGCAACACGAACCACGACCCTAGAGGACATTACATAATACATAGGACCCACTGTAGGGCAGGGTCAAAGTGAACAAAACTTCAAGTGATTAGTGGAGCAGTGGCAAATGTCACCTAGTGAGTAAATAGGTTAATATGGAAAAATAGACAAATAATAAGCAGGCCATTTTCATTTGAAAAGCGTTACTCATTTACTTTTTATAAAAGCAGTCACAAATTAATGACCTCCTGTTCTTGCTCTGTCGTAAAAAATTGTGTTTACAGTCAGCCAGTGTTCATAGGCTGTTAACAGCTGTGATAGACAAAAAGTCTACAAAAGCTTTACTAAGGTCCATCCATTATAATCCAGAGAAAAATGTTCCATGTCATATCACATTAAATGTTTATATAGACAAATGTAGGCAAAGAGTAAGCACGAGTGAAACACTAAAAAAAAAACTTCCTGTAGAGATAACAGAAAGATAAGGAGTTCAGAAATCATTGAAAGTTTTAGTAAAGATAGCAATAGCAGAATTTTAACAATTCCAATCCAATCCAATTCATAAAACAATTCATCATCTACATACAAAAAAAACAACAATGCTTGTATAGACGAAAACCTTTAAGTTTTATATATCAAAATAATAACACCTAGAGATGAAAAGCATCAACATGGTAAAATTAAAAACATCATTATCTGTAGACGAAGATCGTCAACATAGCACAAAAGATAAACATGTGTATATCAAATGTAATCAAGTAGGATAGTTGATAGATGGATGGGTGAAGAGACAAATTATAACACACCATACTTTTGATGTAAAGTCCTAAACCTTTTTCGTTCATTGTTTTAATGTTTCTGCTATTTGGGGGCAATAGTAACAATGAGTATTCACTAGACTTCTAACCAAAGGATGAAGACTTCATACAATCAGTACTACTGTGAATAATCAACCAACAGATAAAATAACAATGACGACTAAAAAAAAGTCCACTTCGAGGGCTGATTTGAAAGCAGAGACAGACATGGAAAACCTGCTGAGAACAAGAAGAAAATATTAAAAAAAACTACAGTACATAAACGGGAAAAACTCATGAGAGTGGTGTCTGAATTGCTTGTTATGCCTTGTATTAGATGTAAAGACACTCAAGAATTAGTAAACACCTTCATCTTCTCAACATACCACAAACAAGTATATTAGTTATTAAAGTATTTTTAATTTTAATTTCATTATATTTTTAATTGATGTGCTAAAGCAATACTTGACAACGCTTCGTATGAAACATCTCAAAGACAAAGAAAATTGCAAAAAATATCGTCTGAAATATTATTTTTATTCAGCGATTTCTTAGTAAAGTAGCATTCGAAAATTATATCTTAATACAGGGATCAATACAGTTTTTTGTTGTTGAAAGTCTTCACGAAATTGTTAAAGGCTGCGAGGTCACAGAGGGTTGAGGCTCCTCAAGGGAGGATTGGAAGTATCGGTCGACATACGTAGTCTACACTGCCGTCGGTCAGATGTTGAGCCCAACACCTGCCAAAGTTACAACAGTGACCCTCTTGACCTGATACTGCCTCGGGGTCACACTTCTGGCCGAAACCAACACACTGCAATATATCGCAAAGTTCATTAAAATGTTTTCTTGTTGGAATTGCATGTATATTAGCTCACGCGCGCGTGCGTGTGTGTGTGTGTGCCTGTGTGTGTGGAGGGGTGGGGATGGAGCGCGGCGGTGATGGTGGTTCATGATGGTGATTGTGGAAGTTGTTAATAAAAAGAATAAAATCTGTTTACCGTTAAGTCGAGCAAAGATGCGACTTCGCCGGTAAAGACGCAAAGAACGAGCAGCAAAGGTAGAGAAATCATGGCGATCAGCGATCTGTAGGCACAGGAAGAGAGGAATGTGAGGTGAGTGGGCTGGAAAGGGCTAAGCGTTAACAGCTAGCCACTATATTATTTTTAAACAATCAAACTTGCTATTTGATAAAGAAAAATATAAACGAAAAAGTGAAAGGTCGAAATAATGGCTGTTTATTGATATTACAACGATTTTTAAACTTGAGAGATTTGACATTTATTTCGATACCAAGGCTTTACAACAAAAACAAAGAATTGTTACGGTTTATGAGTATCTTTATTTTTATTGTTTCTTCTGTTATTCAAACAAACTGACTCGGATACTCACTTTTTGGTTGCTTTTAAAAGTAACTCTTCAAGTAACTATATTTTTCATTGAATGGAGTGCAAGAAAGTTCTCATAATTCTTACCTGTTTACAGTTCTCTGTTAGGATGACAATGTCCACAGCTTCGGCAAGTGCGCGGTCTGGAGTCAAGATTACATCAGGGTGACTAGCAGCGATGTTTGTATGCAACCTATGACCCTGACATATCTAGAGAAAGATATCGGACTGAAGTCCTTAACCTGGGAATCGCCATGTGGTGCGTGACTTACCTTTAAGACAAAGGTTAAAATTGAAAATTCAAATGTTTGGCAATAGGGAACCATACCCCTCCACCCCACAACCATTACGAAATGTTCTACGGACTTACTGATATCTAGTCTGTGATTAAGAAAGAGGGGTTACATCGTTTAGCACTGCTAGCCTTTGTTGATTTATTCATTCTTTATTTTATTTTATTTTATTTTATTTTATTTTATTTTATTTTATTTTATTTTATTTTATTTTATTTTATTTTATTTTATTTTATTTTATTTTATTTTATTTTATTTTATTGACTGCGAGCACATATCATACACAGCAGCTATTCAAACAATGATCACCATTCGATGTAAAGGTAAAATTTTATTTACCGTTTATCGCGTAGATTCAATCCTGAATGCCAAACTGCGAGAAATGTGCACATTAAAGAAATGTTTGACTATTTACCATTATCAATATGTTTTCGTAAGGGCTGACTCGTGCACAAAGTTTGGAACTCCCGGAGGTTCATGCTCATTATGGTCGGATCACATGACAAGCGTACTCCACATCGCCTTCAGTCTGCTCCACCTTACTGCACATCCCATGGATACAGCAGTGACCAGCTTGTCCATAGACTGCTTCAGGGTCGCACTTTCGGCCCAGTCCTACACACTGCAATACATCGGGGAGCTGATGAAATGCTTTCTTTGGGCAAGCAAGCGCGTGCTTCTACATATATATATATAGAAAGAGACAGTGTGAATATGATGATACGTCATGTGCACCACTAAGCAGATTCATATTGATGGAGATTTTCTTAAAAGTGCCATTTACTTTTTAACCCCCAAAATGTTTATATTAAACACTTTTAGGCTCATTTGTATTAAAAAAAAAACAGCGAATATCAACAAGGGTTGGTGTGCAAAATATCACGGATGTAAATGATCCCGGTTATGCACGTAGTGGAAGGTAGGGGTAGTTAATGAAAACCTGTAAGGTTGTGAAATCAGTTCACCGGTTCCTCGAGGAACGATGCAACGTTGCCCGTGAAGACACAGAGAGCAAGTAGCAAAGGGAGACAAATCATGGTAATGAGCGATTCCTAGAAACAGAAGGAAAACTGTAGGTAAATGATAAATGACTTCTACTTATCTGCCAGAAAAATATAAAGACATATTTCTCATTTTGCTTCTTTTCTTTTCCTTTTGACCTTCTCTTTATCTGCAATTTTGTTAAAAACTGTCACCGGTTTTATGTAAACAAACCAGCAGCTAGTATAATATAATAACCCTCATATACTCTCACTACCGCCGAAACTCTTGATTTCCGTCAACAGTAAAGTACATTGCTCAAGACATCTGTCTCAAATATTTTTCAAATCTTATGAAGATGCTGAGGATGAAAGAGGTTTTCATTACTCTCACCTGTTCGCCGGTCAATATTATGTAACAGTCTGCCTCCAGAGCGAGGTGGAGAGAGACTAACTGCGATGTGCTGGTGTTCAGTTTTTGACCTTGTCTGGCGTCTGGGGAGGGAATGAAGATTGCGACTTTTGGGAATCGTCATGTGGTACCTGGGAACCAGTCAAGAGCAGAGCCAAGCTGAAGAAAGTCTAAATGCATGGCAGATGATTGCGACCTTCTGTGATGTGTAGTCTCACGTATAAAGCTCAGTCGTTGTGGCTGTTACTACATCTGTTTTACGGGCTATTTATATGTCGATGAGGCCTTCTCCGCTTATACTGTTATAAAATATCAAAGACAAAATATTAACGAGTGAGTGAACGATCAAATGAGCTTCACATGTGGTGAATTTTAATGCTTCATACCTCCTCATCCTCCTCCAACCCCTCTCCTGTCCATATCCCAGCACCCAGCTTCTGATTCTGTCTTATCCCTCATTTCTGTCTTCCAACTCACTCCTAATCTTATAATGTTTAAAAAGTTACATTGTTTACTCATATATCACGTGCACAGTACAAACATGTTCGCTCGTCTTCATACCACAATCGTGCACACAATAGCCACGCTCACTTGCCCGCACGTTCCTGCACGAAAACATACCTTGCACGCCCGCACGTACGCACTCATAATGCAGATGATTCAATGCAAGAAAAGCTGATTAAAAATTTGTTTTTATTTTAGCCACATTGAATTCAGATCTTGCAGCAGTCGTAAGGTTGCTGATAGTCATAATGGTAATATTTATCTTCTCGACAAAGAGACCAGCGGTTACTTGCGTTACTTACTCATTTAAAATTAATCCGTACTTGAGGAACGAATGAAAAGTTTTCACTGAATTAAAAAAAGTATTTTGTAGCAGAAGACGAAAACATCGATGTCGTTACTGCATGCTTGTTGTTGAGAAAGCCCAGTCGACCAGAAGATCCGACTGGCTCGAGAAGGAGGAGATGCTGGGTTTTCTTCAGGTGATCTACCCAATGAAAATCGAGGTGCACCTGTATTCCACACCACCCTCCACCGTCGTGTGACGGACGCAGCGCTGGAAGGAAGCACAGCACGGACTGTTGAAGAATAAGAATCCAGAGGTCTCCGCGTCACACACCTGATTCTGCTCCACACACTGTATGATAACAAAGACGATGAAATAGTGAAGACAAAATATATAAACTGCACTTAATGTTAGCTAGGGTTTTTCCGTGAAACCTTAGTACAGTGCTACTCTACACATTGTCAGAACAAAATTCTGTCTATACTCTCTTCGTGCTCTCAGAAGGTGCCTGCGGTAAGTTTCCTCATCAGACTCAAGAAGTATGTTATTCTCAAACGGAAAACACAAATCCATTCTCGAGCAAAACACAGACAGCAACTCTCAGACAGAACACTTAAAGCTGTTTTCCAATTAGCTATTCTTAGAATATATATCATGATGCTAGTAATTGTTGTGTCTAAATTTTATTTAGGTATTTTTTCTACTCGTTTTTATGTTATTATACATAAGCGCATGCTTTGAGAGAGAGAGAAGGAAGGAGAGAGATTTCAAGACAAGACCATATGCGACTTGATGCCATTTTCTTTTCGTCTAAATAAAATGTTTGCTGTTTAGGCTGCAGAGGCTACATGAAAAGTTCAAGAAGAGAAACAGAATGACAAGGATATAATGGTAGTTTTTCACTGCGATCCCTTTTGTGTGTCTCCCTGCACTTCTTGCTTCTATTAAAAATGAAGTTAAATTAACATCAAATGAAGTCTGCAATCGACACGTCTATTAATTAATTAACAAGGAAGTGGTGGGGCCAGCATTTTCTATGTTTGTTAAATGAAGCCCAGTCAGAAACAAAACCAAGCCAAAGCTGTAAACAGCTTTACTATTTGTCTGGACAGGATTTTATTCAAATCTCAAAACTGGTGCAGGATGTCGTCCCGTCGCAGACTCGATTTAGCATCGTCTGAGACCGGAAGTTTCAGTTTGTTGGGCGACTCCTTGCTTGTTTGAACCTGCAATTACAGTGCTTTTCCTTTGTTGTTTTGATACCAGTCTCTTCGAGATAGCGAGCACCTGTGAGCAATTCTATCCTCTCAGGATGGCAATACACCTGTAGTCAGAAGCATCGCCGCCTGGGGAGCGATCAACACACCGCTGATAACTTGCACAACAGTCCTGGAGCCACAGATGCTGGGGGTCACACACCTGATCTTCCTCCAGGCACTTTGGGCCCAGAGAGATGATAGTAGGAGGTCAGCAAACATCGCTCTCGACGACAAAAGACTGTATATATATATACACAATTTGTCTTTGTAAATCTGAATTTCATGTTTGATCACAATGGTTTCAAAATACCTTTATATAAGAACCCCTTCCCACATGTTGAAAATACACTTACACAAGAGTATCACTACACTCACCTACGTAAACCTTAATACACATCCCTAAGTATCTCTGTTCACGTGTTCATACACACTGTACTCACTTTCTCCTTGCTTTCTTCTGTCGGCTCCTCCGTCGGAGCAGCTGTAGCCATGACGACTAGGGACGTTGCTATGGTTAGCCAGTAAATTCCCATTGTGGTTGGAGTGTCAGACTGTCAACAGGATAACCTAACGTTTGTCTCTGGCATTTGATGACATATCTTCAAACTGCTTTTACTCCTCCCCACGATATTACATAGTCCCACGCCACTCACTCTTTCCTTTAGAAAAGTCCCACGTTACTCATAGAGTCCTTCCTACTGATGAGTCTCACTTTCCATTTTTCTTTTGAATACTTATTATATAACACCAGATCATTTGTCATGTTCAGTGATGCTCTTTCCCTCTCTCTGTATAATATATATAGATATTAACATCACAGAAACTGTGAGCATCTTGTCAATAATTAACAGGATGTATGCACTGTGATATTTCCTAAAGCATTTCATTTTATATATATAAGCCATACTTAATGCACTTTCTTCATCATGTGCTGCAGCATCTGGATGGCAGCCTGTGCTGTGTGTGACCTCATATGCATGAAAGTTTTGCCAAAACGAACATGCCCCAGGCCTTTCCAAGCTAAAATAATTGCCACTCTTCTCGGGTCTTTTAAAATCAGCTTGTCAGAAGTTTTGTTAAGTTGATGCATGTGCTCAGAGCTTTTTATGTAGACTTTGGGTGAGCATCGCCTTAGGGCAGCTAAGCTGTGAATGTTTATGTACCTTTTTGTGATATTAAAATTAATTCATCTCTGGACACGTAATCCGATTAAAGTACATATAGCCAAGAAAATTGAATAGTTGCCTCACAAACAGGTCCGTTCTCTGCTTCAAGATGAAAAATTATTATCCAGCTAATAACGAATTATCGACACTTCATTAATTAGCCTGGCCCACCCGACCTCCACTTTCCACCGTCTATCTTCTGCTTCATGTGACAAAATTATAAACCTGTCATATTGGCTGCAGTAATGGAAGTCAAGCATTATTCGTTATTTATTCTGAATCTTACCATTCAACTGTTTAATATCGACATCATTTTTATTGTTCTGCTTAAACAGTAAAGTAATGTTCGTAATCTTGAGATTTGATCACCCAAGTATGCTTGATCACAAATATGTGCATACCTCCTTTGTCTTCATATACCAGTCGAGGGGCTGATTCTGCATATCTTTGCATGAATAGAAAGTATAAGCGTGCGCTCGTGTGTGTGTTTGCGTGTTGCTGGGTAGGTGCGTGTGTATACCGAAGGTCTACCCACAGTGTCTTCTTTGACAGGCTTCCCGGTGTTTTGTTGACAAAAGCGTAGAAAGTGCGTAGAATAACTAGATTGATCGTGGCCGGACTTAGGATGAGTTCTGGCGAATGTTTACACACAAGGGTCTGGTCTTGCTGCATGTTGGAGTACAATAACATTATGCGAGTGCACGCACGGGAGGGGCTAGGTCTGCCAATTCATCTCACTGAACCTGGACAATTATCTTCGAAATTGTGATGACGATTTCTGCTCTATTTGTTTCCTTACTTCCCTTCCTCCTTGCTCATCGTTCATAAAATATTACTTTAAAGGTTATCTGTTTATGTACCTGTACAATTATTTACCCCTTGAAAAGAGCATATGGCCTAATCTGTAAAGTGTGTTCGTCTGTTCGTTCATTCACCCGACACAAAATGATAAAATAGTCATCACATATTTGTCGTGCTGGATTTAAATATGATATATATATATGTTAAAATGTACTATCAATAAATAGTATTCTATTAGGCACTCAAACGTGTGCTGTCCGTCTTTAATGCGTCGTAGATACTTGCTTACCTTCTCTATTAAATCGTTTTACAGTCAGAAAGGAAGTAAACAAGTGTGTCTTTGTTTCTTTTTCTAATTTTATTGGCTTACTGTAAACAACTCACGATTTCAAGTTATTTAACAAAGTGTGTACAAATTTCTTTTAAATTACATTTAGTGTCGTTACTCACCCACGGATTAGAAACGGCCAGGTAACAGAAGGTAAAAGATTTCTGGGAACAAAACAGATCTCGATGGTCTCGCAGATGTCAGCGTAGATAATAAGGTTCGCCAGAGGTGTGTTCACAAAGACTAGTGTAGATAGTAGACCCAGATTAAAATAAATGGCAGCTAGGACCTCCAGGGTTTGTCAGCTGGACGTGGTGGAAGCATTCTCTCCCTTTGTTTGCTCAAGGGGCGCAATCTCGTACAGTGGACGGAGATCCGGCCTGAAACAATGACAACGATCGTTGTGTACTGATGTTGATGGTGTCACGGACGCCCACACGAGAAGAGGTCGCCCAGACATTAGCGCGTTTGTTTTCGTCACAGAAAAGACAATTAAATCTGCCTTTGTAAGCCCTGTCTAAATTTCGTTATAAAAAATATGTTACAGTAATCAATAAAAATACATGATGTAGAAAACGATTTTTCAATATATAGCTAATATAGTTACTCCTTAACAAACTATCAAAAAGAAAAAAAGAAAAAATTTTGTTTCTCAAACAACAGGTGTTGCTCGGCCACCCGCGTCGTGCTCACTCGTCAACTTCATGTCACCCTTCTGTGACAGATGTTTAGAATAGTTTAGCTAATCATAAAAATAAAAAACAGTTATCAACAAACTGGTTTGAAAATATACCTCAATACAGTAATACTTCCCATGTGTATGAAATAATTGAGATACATAAGATAATGAGCCAGCAATCATATGCGATACGTTACCTAGCGAAAGCAAACTAAAGCATCACCAGACTATTGAGATGCGAAGCATGCGAGAACAGAGATTAATAAATATATATATCACATCCGTGAACTTATATATATCTTGTCTTTACTTATGCTGTGAAAAGATATGGTAAACACCTCACCAAAATTTCTTTCCAGACGTAATAACGATATTGTCATTATAATCGCATCCACTGAGCATGCGCTAGCATTTTCAGTGGATCGAGAGTACTATTAAGTCTTTTTCCAAATGAAAAACAAAAATAAAAACTTTTAAGCTTAAATTTGAAATCCTCTTTACAGCTATTCAATGAGCTTTCCCAGGTTGGTAGGGTGGTTGGATGTGCGACATTTGTCTTTCGTGTGTTCAACTGTGCACAGGGAAACTGGCCATTGAACATTTTCAACTCTATTTCAGCTACATGATCATGGACTGAAAATTTAATCTCTTCCAAAATTTAGACAGGAAGAATTGATTTCATCCCCCAAATAAACAAGTTTCATCCTGTCCGAAATTTTACGGACCGAGAAAAGAGAATGTAACCTAACAGTTACAAAAAAAAAGCAGCTAGTCACAAATAGGTTTGAAGGAACGCTGTCGCCAGCTACAGGGGAAGTAATGTTCACACAGCTGTGAACATGCACTCTAGTGCAGTTAGCCTCCTTTACAGTTGGTCATTCCCCTGTAGTTTCCGATAGCCGCCGACCGTCACGTGGGCATCACGTTGTCCCGAGTCCCGACTACACATGACCGACAATTCTGACAGCTGGCGATATGTGACCATGTACATAGTTCACAGGGTCAGTCCGTACCCTTGATTGCAGACGCCCTCATTCGCCAGTTCAGGGGCTGTCTCACAAGATCCTTTGAGTGTTGTGAATGTTATCGCCGGCACCAGGTCCTTGTTCAACTTTCCTGCAGATCCGCATAGACTTAGGTTTCCGGTGAACTAATACGCACATATAAAGCAAGGATCAGTAACTAGGCTAGAATGAAGACATCTCCAAGACATTTCATAGACAGCTATATATATATATGCCATTTTCAATCAAGAAGTGTGCTTTTCCCCCATTTTAAGTCACTTACATGGTCACTCTGATCAGTTAAAACACGAATTAATTTAATTTTTTTGTTTTGTTTTTTGTAGGCAGTTACTGTGAACATCTTTCAAATCTGATCTTGGTATGGCTTGGGTGGGTGTGTGAGAGAGAGAGAGCGATCGGGCGATCGAGAGAGAAGGGTGGGGGTGTGAGTAAGCGAGTGTGTGATCGAGAATGCTTACCACCTGGTAATCTGGGAAACTCCCTTAAATGAACTGGTGGATTTTAATCATTGTATCGTCCAGCTTATTTTGGCTATATTTAAGCTATTTAGTAGCCTTGTCTTTTGACTTTTGTTTATTTCAGCAACAAGATATAGACATGGTGATGGATCGAGCATGTGCAAAACTTAAGCATCGGGCCACACGATTTCGGTCCTTAATAAAATGTTCTTACCCAAATTAAATACCTAAACCAATAACCAGCAAGCATGATACTATAAAAAACGAAAATTGTCCCTTACTCCGAGCACTGAAAATCCCATCAGCAAAAACCAAAACCAAAAAAAAAAGCAAACAAAAACACAACATAACGGTAATTAAACAAACAACCCCCCCCCCCTACACACACACAAAAACAAAACAAAAAAAAATACCAAAAAAATAATAACAACGATAATTACCCATACGATCTACAGATGATTTAGAAAGGAGGAGAAAGCTTTTGAGATGTTCCCTCAATCGATTGGCTGACTGGCAAATTCTGTCCTGCGTGTCGTCATTCGAAACCTCGCTGATGAGCAGAGTTGGCGAGAGTTTGCCGGAATCAACTATAGCGGCCTGCCCTCCACAGTCATCATGGCTACGGTGCTGGAACAACTCAAGGCACTCACTGTCGTCGTGGCGGACACGGGCGACTTTGAAGGTAACGTGATCACGTAGTAACGCTTGAACTCTCTGTCACGTCGCAATGTCGCCGCCGTTGCTGACAGTCGCGATGGAGCGATCGATGCACCTCGAAGGACGTTTGCCTCATTTGCATCTCTTATTTCGTGACCTGCAGTTGTCATGTCATTCGCTGTGCTTACTTATATTTGCGGTATGATCGATGAAAGAGAAAAACGTCATCTGATTGTTGCTGCGATACATTATCAATCAGCATCTGTCCTTGC
This sequence comes from Pomacea canaliculata, assembly GCF_003073045.1. Lineage (NCBI taxonomy): Eukaryota > Metazoa > Mollusca > Gastropoda > Architaenioglossa > Ampullariidae > Pomacea > Pomacea canaliculata. Next base: position 18,830,861 of record NC_037595.1, on the reverse strand, counting down.
ATCAAATGCCACGACAACTTTACTCGCATGTAACATCAACTCATATCTCTCACATCGGAGTGTGTTAACCAGAACAGCAAGAAGTAGGAAAGTTTTTTGTTTTGTTTTGTTTTGTTTTTTTTTGTTCCTTCCAGCTCTAGATTTCAAGGAGAATATAGCAAAAGCATGGCGCGACAAGGCTATATGTGTGACAGAAAGTACATAAACAATATTATGTAAAAACTAATCAAGTGTAAACTTGTACATCCTCATACGCATACTAATTTGGTAAAACCATTTATACTTAGAAAACTGATGTAAACACTTGCTAATAGTAGCATAGATTATAGCCGTTGTAAACACGTCATACTAAGCAACTAAACATACACACTATAAGCCGCTGTAAACGCATGTATATTTACAGCTGGTAAACGCATTTCTATTAAACCTCTTTCAACACATTCATACTAAGCCGGTGTAAAAAAAATCATACTAAGCCACTGTAAACAAATTCATACTAAACCACTGTACACATATTCATACTAAGCTGGTATAAATACACTAAGACGAAATGGCGGAAGGGCAGGATAGTGTGCCCAGTACTTTGATAATACGCCTCTATGTGTGTATGAGAGAAAGAAGGGGTGAGAAAGACAAAAAAGAAATAGATTAAGGATATATAGGTCGTTTAAAACAGAGAATGTCTTGCTCCCACTGTAGCTAACATGCACTGGCGGGCATCCTTCCAGCTGGAATAATAATGTGCGCAGTCACTCCACCAAGCTTTGGTACAAGCGACCTAGACACTGTAGCAGCTGCGGCTGTGTTTGTATATACTTACACGTTCCTACATTTCAAAACAAATCTGATGATACCGGTGTAAAGCTGGGACTGACAGGGAGATATGACAGCGCACGTGTTTCCCCGCTGTTGTGGGTTTTCATCCCCCGGCTTTCCCCAAGGTCTCCTCTCCACACGCATGCGCGAGCTGCACCGGATGTAGCCGTCTAAAGCACGCTTTACGAGAAAGTGCTAACAGGAGTTCTCAAAATCTGCCGAAAATGTCTGAAGCAAAGAAAAAGGCCACGTCTGTACTTGATCAACTCAAAAATGTGACTACGGTCGTTGCTGATACTGGGGATTTTGAAGGTTAGTTTGCATTGTCTTTGCGTTTTAGCCAGAAGAATTTGATGTCACTGTCCGGTCGGTGCGACATCGTACGATAGTTGACATCGTCTGCTTTTCTGTTTTCATGCAGTATTTTCTCAGCACGTATTTTTCTCAGTGGCTCCTTTGTTTTCTTTTATTTGTAAGTGAAGCGTTCATTATCGCTGCTTCATTATCGTCTTTGCGCTTTGTTTCGCTAAGAATTTACGTCTTCAAACTGCGCATCGCATGATCTTGGCAACCGAAGAATTGTGTGCTGATTTGGCAGCGAAGACTAGATACGTAGTAATCCAGGATGATATAAGTTATAATACTTTATATAAGTTTATATAAGCTTTTATTAGTCGTTTTATCTGTACGTTAAAACCAGAATCAGTCATAAGGAGACCTTTTAAATTATTTGCTGTCGCACGGAAATATTTTTTCTCAAATTAAAAGCAAGTGTTTAATCAGAAAGTATGCGCTGTGCACCGTCACCTTGACTCAGCAAATTTTTCTTTTAAAAAGTGACGGTTATATAAAAGAACCCAGACGATGAGACCATCATTAAAATAGAAACACATGTGCATCCACCTCGATCAAAATCCATTCACTTCATTCTCCTTATGCCAGGCCCACACTCTTAATCATAAGAACATGTATGCACCAACAATTGTTATGCTATATTCAGTAAACTTGCGGCCCTATGCTCCACTGGGGGTGATTAGGAACAAGAAGAAGAATTAAGTAAACAATCATTTACAACACTTCCAAAGTAGGGCAGTATGATGCTGCAACGGTTAGGGCTTGTCACTAAGACAATGTGGGTTGGCTGTCAGGGATTTAGCTTTCGTCTCAGGCACGCTGTTCTTTCTCTGCATGTACCATTTGTTTACAAGGATAGCTGACTTGTCCGGATATAGCCTTAGTTGTTGGCTTGATGTAAAACACCCATTTTCCCCCAAAGCTGTAATTTTTATTTTTAGTTCTCATTAGAACATATAACAGTTAGTAACATCCCGATTGGAGTGAGGGTTAATATTAAAAGAGGCAACACACTTAATGCAGTTGACTTTGAATCTGCACTAGCATGTTCAGTACTGACTAAATTTTTGTTTTTCTAAACCTGTACCTGTTGCTATTAGTATTGTCACTTCATTGTTTGAATTTTTCTTAGCCAGTAGTGTTTTACTCAGTATAATGTTCTGTTTTTCAATATGTATTAAGACTTGTCTGGTTGATAATTGCAGTGAAAACCAGTAGACAGTTCTTTAAAAGTTTTAACTGACTTTTGCAGATTTGCTAAAAGATGAATATACTTGTTTCTTTGAGGGTGCTGCCCTAATTATTATCATTGGTCATTGATTATTTTTGAGTGCTTTGATCTACAAGATCTAAATAAAGTGCAGCTGGTCTTCTTTAATTAAATTGATGGAATATGCAGAAACTATATATCCTTCAATAGTGCAAGTCTAGTAATCTAATGAAAATAGGTTACATTCTTATGGCTTTTAAAGGTTTAACTGATGATTAAGTGATTTTTTGATTCCCCACATAATTTTTCTCTCTATCGAGCATGTGATCCTGTAACAATTGTCATGAAAATGGTGCTTTTCTGCTAAGTGAATTTTGCTCTTTGTTTTTCTTGCAAATTATTGTATTTCTTCATGAAAATTGCATGCTTGTTGAATGGAAAACTGTATGTTCCATAATTATGATAAGGAAGCTGTCATTTTTAATAATAACGATAAAGTAGATTTATATATTGCTTTTCCTCATCATCAAAGGCAGGCTCAAAACACTGTATAAAAAGAAAACACACTGGTCTCAAAATGAAGCTGATTAGGAACACTGTTTGTGTAACTACTCATGTCAAAAATAGCATGAATACCATTAGCATAAATGCAATCTACAGTCTTGTTGAACCTTCATAGCCAGAAGCACAGTGACAGATTGTAGAGGTCAAGGTGACACTTCTCAGATAATAAAGCTACATTTCGGAAGTTCGCTCCAAGTACACAGATGTCATGGACACAGGGGTTAAGAACCATGTACATGGTCACAGAAGCCTGTGTACTGTAGACTTTGGAGTCATACATAACTCTAACATAAGCAACATGGTCTGAGTAGTTCTCAGTATTGATGCCCACTTCCAACCAGCACCAACCTTTCCAGTGAAAGAAGAATCGGTATAAGCAATGTCTTGAATTCCAAATTCAGCCTAGTAAAAAGAAAAGTTCATCAGAATACTGCATATATTTAAACTGAAAGGCAAAAATACCCTTATTTTTTTTATGAATGGTTAGCACTGATGCAAATGTGGATGGGTGGGTAGCTGTCTGGAGTTTGCTGTTTGGTACAAGCAATGTCCACTTTCACTGTAGAGGACATTGCCTAATATTGTTAGTAACAGGCATTTGATTTACAAGTTCTAAGCACAGAAATTCATAAAAAAACAGTTTAAAAAAATATATGTAATTACATTCAAATTACCCACAGTGCATGCTCAAACCATAAGTGGATGTGCTTGGTATGTTGTGTGAGCACTAGTACTTGCTGAATCATGAGATCGAAGTCAGCAATCCATTAACAAAATCTGTTCATGCAGTTTCATGATTTATTTTCCCCAAAAGTTTCTTATTATGCATACATGTATTTGTCTCAGAAATGAGGACACCATGTCAGTCATCTCCAATTCGTTCTCTGAGAGCTTTTATGATTTAAATCATATATGGATACAGTACTGATTATATTTCGCTTTTGAAAGCAGTCTGTTGTGACTAAGCTGACTTTCTAAGAGTATCAACAATAAAAATGGCCTGTAACTGATTGTGTTTCTTTTTTTTATTTTATAACAGCAATGAAAAAGTACAAGCCTACAGATGCAACAACAAACCCATCTCTCATTTTTGCTGCATCCAGCATGCCAGCTTACCAAAGTCTTATTGATGATGCTGTGCAGTGGGCCCAAGAACAGGGAGGGTAAAGATTTTGCCACTGCATTTGTTCTCTTCACTCTGGCTAAGCACCATTGTTTTTCCTATGATTTATTTTTTGTGTGTATTTGGGTTTGTTCACATAGGTAAAGAATTTTTATCAAGCCAGAAAAAATTATAGGGACCAGATGACCTCTAACTAAAAGTTTACTCATTTTAGAATTTTCTCTTTATCATTAAAATTTGTATGCCTTAGATTAAAATAAATGTTTTTGCTACTAGTACTGATGAAGAACAGTTAACCAGTGCCATGGATAAAGTCTGCATCAACTTTGGCAAGAAAATCCTCGACATCATTCCTGGAAGAGTGTCCACAGAAGTTGATGCACGGTCAGTGGCACACCACCTTCAGGCATTTCATTCTATGTTTTGGCTTTTTTTTGCCTTAGGTATGATTACAACCTTTGAAGACCTGGAAACTGCAAACATTGATTCTTTATTTTCAGTTATGGAATGACACCTGTGAATAAAGGAGATTTTGTTCTTTATTATTGCCTGTGTATGTTCTTTCTTCCCTGATCTTATTACCTGCATCCTTTCAGTGCCATTGGTATTTATTTAGGATAAAAGTTACATTTTAAACATTGTAACTAATGCTGGTATTTAGACACATATGGCCATTAGTTTGGGGGTGGGAAGGGTTATGCACTTTTCTCCAATTTATTTGAATATGTTGTGATATGTACTGGCATCTGACAGATTGTCATTTGACAAGGAAGGAATGATTGAGAAGGCTAAAAAGCTCATTGAGCTGTACAAGGCTGAGGGAATCAAAAAGGATCGCATTCTCATCAAGCTGTCGTCAACATGGGAGGGCATCCAAGCAGCCAGGTGAGCTCATTTGTGAGAGTGGCTAGCTGTGTGTTTCATTGAACTATCCACCTCTTATATAATTTCACTGGAAGCTATTTTTTGTTGGAAAAATTTCTTTGCCACCATGCCTAAAGAGAAGACTGTTTACAGTCCAGCAGATTGTTAAATTCTTTTTTATTCTTTGGCAGAAGCACTGATTGTATCATATAGTCATCAGCACCATTGCTATTATTGCAGCCTTATGAGCATTGTCATCATCAATACTGTTATTGCAGAGAGCTTGAGTCCAAGTATGGTATTCACTGCAACATGACACTGCTCTTCAATTTTTATCAGGTATAAAATATAAATAACTTTTTAAATGGGAAGTTATTCCTTCTTTCTTTATCATCTTCAAAGTGTTCATATTGTGGATGCCTGCATGGGTGCATCAAGCAAAAATAGCATGAATTCAGATGGTGGCATATTTCCTGTTTATTTGTGTTATGATATCTTCTAATGCTATCTCATCCATAGGGTATCAGGATACGTTTGCTCTTTTGCCTTTAGCTACCATAATCTGCATTACATTTGGGATCACATTGATCCCTAACTAAGTCAAACCCATGTGTAACTGATGCTTTGTACTACACTATAAATTTTTCTGCTGATCAGACACTGCATAATGTAATATGCTTAGAATTTCTTTCTGTGCAGGCAGTGGCATGTGCAGATGCAGGCGTGACTCTCATCTCACCATTTGTGGGTCGCATTCTTGATTGGCACGTCAAGAACACTGATAAGAAGTCCTTCGAGCCATTAGAAGATCCAGGTACTGAGTTTAACTTTAGTTGAGCCACGAGAGACTGTCAGTCTTTTTGAGAATATTGTCTTTAATATTCATCATCTCTCTTAATGGCAGATGATGTAGAAATAGTGCATGTTTGGGTTACTTTCCTTTAAAGTATATATATATCGAAGTTCATAGATGTCCATTTTGCTTTGTTTCCCCTGTAAACTGAGGAAATGCACTTTAAAAATAAGCTATGCTATTGCTTCATAGCAGTTTTATTTAAATTTATGTGTTGCCCATTATATAAGATGTGTTATTCATTATAAAAGATGTGTTATTGGTGTTATGAAAATCCAACCAAATTTTGTCATCTCAATCATAGGATGCCCTTTGAGAGAGAGATAAATTTCCAGATCTGAATATCTTTATTATTATTATTCACTAGATGAAGATCATAATCTGTGTTTGGCGTGAGGCTAAAGTGATCACAACTAAACAAAAATGAGCTGTCAGCCTCAGCCAGTTAGCAAAGGAAGAGTAATAGTACAGTAAAACTGCTTTTTTAAGTATGCTGATTCAGAGGATTGAAGGGTTTCTTCTTAACGTTCATTATTTCATTATTTGCAGCTGGGATTTAAAATGCATTGCTTATCTTTAAACAGGTGTTCGCAGTGTGACCCAGATCTATAACTACTACAAAAAGTTTAATTACAAAACTGTAGTTATGGGTGCTTCATTCCGGAACACCGGACAGATTACAGGCCTTGCTGGGTGTGACTTACTGACCATTTCGTGAGTAGGGCTGTTTCCTGTCAGTCCCAGTTCTTGACTACTTCATACATATTTGTAATGCACTGGCGTATGCAAGACCAACAGTGTTATGAAAGTCCATCTTGCTTATTATCTTTACTGTTTGAGCCATTGTTAATATCACTGGGGCTTAGGGGTAGGATTTAGTATGCCTTATTTTGGCTGGTAAAGTCCTATTTTTTCTTATGGTGGCGTTATTGATGGTTTAGATAAGAAAAGCATTTTTTCGTGAAGCAAAATCTAAACTTGAAATGAAAAAATGTAGAACAAGTATCAGAGTTGAAATGTACACATCTAAAACTATAAAATATTTCTTCATAACATCTGTCTTTGCTTAAAAATCTCAATTGACTTGAAGATTAGTGTTGATTGCAGGTTATAGGTAAAAAGACTTTACAGTGTACCTCTCTTTTCTTACAGACCCGCTCTTTTGGAGCAACTTTCCCAGTCTACAGATTCTCTGGAAGTACAGCTAGACAAGAAGAGAGGTTAGTGAAATGGTATTGCCAAAATTACAATAGCTGTTTCGTGTTAAGTAGATGAAAACAACTTGCATGGTAGGGATGTGGTTCGATAAGGGAAGTGTGATTGATGATTTTTTTCCTAAGGACTTGTAATGATTTTTTTTGTTAGTAGTGTGTGTCTCTTTGTGTATGAGAGTGTAAAAAATGCATCTTGCAGAAACAGAAGCAGGTTAGAGATGAAGCTTCGCTTTAAATTTAAGGTAAACCTGCTCATACCTCATGGCTTTCACTCATTAAAATTACTTTTGACTCTGTTTATGTGCTTTCTTTACACAGCTCTAGAAAGTGATCTGGAAAAAGTGGAGGTGGATGAAAAAATATTCCGCTGGCAGATGAATGAGGATGAAATGGCAAATGATAAACTCTCAGATGGAATCCGAAAATTTGCTGCAGATGCCATCAAGCTAGAGAATGTTTTGCGTCAGAAGCTGGCTTAGTGATGCAAACAAGAAAAACAAAATTAACGTTCAGTGGCTTGGTTTATTTTTTTATTGCTGTTCCTAAAAAGAGAGTTAAAAATGAATTACACGGTTTCTTCTCACCTCTGTGCTAGTCTTTAAGTAAATGTGCTTTTGATCACGTTTTTAAGATTTGTCAGCTTAGGCTGGAGATTTCTGAGACTGTGTAAATGAGAGTTGGAAGGGTATTTTTTCAGGTTAAAGATGTAGATACATTGTGCTAAAAGCTATTATTTACAACAATTTTATTCTTATAAACTATTTGCATTTATTAATGGCTTGCTTAATTTTTTCTTCAATACAGAATGGTTGATTTATTTAATGAATTAAAGGATCTAACAGATGGTGTACAGATGCTTGAGAGTAAATGGAATTTTGTTTGTGGTGAAAATGCTGAAAGTGCTGCCATCTTCTGAAAATTTCATGTTTGTACATGAGATTTTAGTTTGGCTGGAAGTTGTATCATTGTGGTGGGTTTCAGAATGCCTTTGGCCTGGAGAGTATTGTTCCCATTGTGGCAGTTACTGATGGTTTAAATGAGAAGAGCATTTTCAGGACCCATACTGGTTCAGATAAATCATAGGCATGCTTACAAAGGTAGATAATAATATGGGCCATCCAAGCTTAGGTCACAAAATTCAGGAAAGTATGCTATGACTTCAAACAGGACAGTGCAGTGTAGATTAAACCCAGACATCACATTCTATTCGATAAAGAGATGTCGTTAGCCTGTCTTCATTTATAATTAATGTCATATAAAAAAGAACCAAGAAAGATCATTTTAATTCAACATTTATTAAAACTGTAAACATTACAATTTGTAAGTCAGCACCACATTGAGAAAAAACATTGGGGAAGGTTGTAAAAAACCTAAAATATTTGATGATCTGTAACAGTGCTGTCTGATAGCACTGGCACTCCAAAAATATCTTTGGCAATGCCATTGACAGCTGAGAATTTACAGAAATATCTATGCAATGCAATAAGGAAATGAAATGGTAACAGGTGCAGAACAAGATCCATTAAGACACAACCAAAACACTTTTTGTTCAACACTAGAAAAGGCACATCACAGAAACTATATCAAAACATATAAAAAGGGAATTCTTCCAAACATATATCCCAACTATTGTGGACTTAATGGTGGGTTGCTTTTCAAGCATTCTTTTTATGAATATGACGTTAAGTATTTTTTCAAAGTTAAAAATTTTATTATTTGCTGAACAACACAAGAATTTCTGCCTTGGTGAGTAAGAAAAATGTTCTAAACAAGATGAACAAGGGATAATGCAGAAACTGGCTAACCCAGCATAAGTATAAATTAATGTTATAATTACATGGATGAATTGACTGAAAACAGAAAGCCTTAAGCAGAATATCGCCCAATGTACTAGAAGCTAATTAAATGTGTATATATTTGGCTAGTGTTCCCCTCTCCAGTACACCAAACAAGCTAAAAGTTGCATTCTATATCTTTCATAATGCAATCCCTCAGAAGTATATTCCTTTCAACATGAAACCTGCGATATGAAACACATCAGCAAGGCTGGAGATTATTTATATCAGTTATAGAATCCTAAACTCACAAAATATAAAGTAACATTTTTTAAAAATGTACCAAACATGAAAAGACATTTTGAAAAGCTGTGAGGAGTATCGAAATTTTGCTTGATGAAGCCTGCAGACCATATGTAAGACAATGATCAAAACAGCAGGCCTGAATCAAGATTGCATTTACGAAATAATCTTCCTAACCTTGTTTCTGATACACGATCTCAGGTGAATTTAGAATGAAAAGATAGCAAAAGGTGAGGGCTAAGTAATGTTTAACATAGCAAGAAGACTATGGACAATTAAAAAGATGAACATTTAGCATAAAGTATACTTTAATAATAACTGATATAAAATGTTTGGAATGTTTTCTTAGGTCAGGTCACAGAGGATTAAGTGGTATGTTTGCTGTCACTTGATGGAGTACCATTTCTGTTGATAAAGAGGAAAAAAAATGCTTGTTGAGCTAATTTAAAGTTGTACCTAGCTTTCTTCTTCTAAGACAAAGATATTTATAGAATGAAGATTCATATAGCTGCAGTTTTTTAAAAAAAAATCTTCACTACCACACTGCCCAGACATCCCATCTATATTTTGAATGCACCAGTGAAGAATCACCCAAAGCTAGCAGCAAAATAAGAGCTGATGCATCTTGGAATTCAGCTTAATAATATGGCTGCCCTTAAACACCAGTAACACTATTGAAAATAGTACACACTATAATCTGCATATGTGCAATAAAGATGGATACTATCGCTCAATTTTATTGTGGGTGTAGCGGGAGCGCTTGTTTAGGTCAGCGAGTAGCGCTGACAGCGCTTAGTCCCTCCACCCCGCATCCCCTTCCACCCCATGCTTGGTCGTGCGAGACGGACAGCGACAGTGGGTGACGTAGTACCCAAGCTGTCCAGTACAAGAAGAGGGCGAAAAGCAATGCCCAAACCTGTTTTCCCAGCGCCGAAACAAAATAGCGACTCGTGTCACTCAGCCTTCTTTCCCCCACCCCAGGGAGTTAGGTGCTAGAGTTTGATAGGCTAGGTAGGTAGGTCGGGATAGATATAGTAGTTGTATGTGTAAATTATATAAATAAATCTATGTCTTTGAACCTTAAATACCTGTGTGAGAGTGTCAGTGCCAAAGAATGCCAACGAGTGTGTCATACCTATGTCCTCATCGTGTGAATGAGGTGAACGATCATCACTAGCGTGAGTGAGGTTTGTGTTGTCCATGTAGTGATGACACAGCAGCAGAGAGAGAACACACGTGAAGATCCATGGAATTGATGCACCGAAGAAAAGACACTTTAGTGAGAAAGTAAAGTAAAGCAGGGTCTTTTGTGGACTCCAAGGTCAGCTGAGTTCGGGTGCGTGGTGGTTAAGATAGGTAAAAAAAGAACACAATGCGAGGTAAAAGATTAGACAACGCACCCGACTAACGAAAGCTAAAATTTTTTGTAGAAAAATTCTCTTTGGGAACTACCGTCCTCTTCCCTTGAATAACAAAGTATAACGGACTGATTTGGCGCTAAACTAAAGTAGGGTGTGTTGGCCTTTTAGTAGCGAGGGTCAGTCAGTCCAGCTACAGTGGGAAAAACCATCTATTATGTTTATGACACATCTTCAAACCAGATTTAAAGCATTTCTTAAAGTGGTATATTTATGTAAAAATGTATAATTTTCTGTTAGTAGCTATGTAATACCTAATTTTTCAGCCTCCCAATTTTTATACAAGAACTGCACCAGTAAGATTAAGAATAATGCTGCATGTAAACATTAGACTTTGAGTGTTAAAACTTTATACGTAACACACATGAACAATTTTTGGAAGTTATCTGATGTTATGGAAATATCAGAATACACACCTGACAAACAATGACAGCTTAGCAGATACTTAACAGATGAGGCAAAGGGAAAAAAGAATGTAGAAAAATCTTAAAGCTGCACTATTATTGAACTGGAAACAGCATAAACTCAATAAATGACATAGTCCACAAGATGAAGATCTGTAGCAATATCTGGAACTTGACCCATGAAGATTATGAGACTTGCCACTGAAACAAAGCCATTAACAAAAAGTAATACAGAGAGCAATTTAAAACTATGCAGACAGATCATTTATCTGAAACTGCTCAAATGCATTTGAGTAATGAGGCTAAAAGTCTAAGTCCATATAATTTAAAAACAAAGATTATAATGGTCCTTAGAAGATAAGACAGCTATTGTATAAACCTTTTTCCTACCACATTTGTACTATGAGGTGACTTTCTCCCATTTTGTATTTCACATTACCAAGTGAGAAGGATTTAAATCACAAAACAAATTGACTCCATCAACACATTCTCTTTACATTATTAAATGTCTTGCTTGAACTAGGAGGAAAGAGATAAAAACTCAGCTTTTCATATGCATAAATTAAAACTGCACTTTGAAAACATGCTGCTGTATTAAAATTAATAAACAGTTCATGAACCAGTTACAAAGTCTGATATTCCTTAAACGATATTTCCCTAAATTTCACTCTTAATATTGTTGCAGCTACATTTTGCACATTTTCTTGCTATAATAAACAGAATAGAACAGTGTCTCCTTCATCCACCTTCAAAGGTCCGTCTTCATTTACAGGCCTGGATGCTTCTTGCCTCTCCAGTTCTTCTTTCCGCTTCTGTTTACGCTTCAGTGCATCAGGATCTTTAACTCCTCGTGCCTCAGTTTCTTTCTGTCTCTTTTCTGCTGCTTCAGCCAGCTGTCTTCGACGGGTTTCCTGATAAAATTTAAAAAACAAGAAACAAATGTATTATGAGTCACCATATGACATACAAGCTGGAAATAAGACAGAGTTCACAAACTAGGTTAGACTACATCATCACCATTACCTGATCAAATTTAACCACATGACTTTACAAGCTCAACCTAATTTTAACTTCAGTTGGGGTGCCAGTGTAGTAGTTAAAGCACTACCTTGTCACCACTGCAGTGAGTGGCTCAGGGTTCATATCTTGTCATGGGACACTCTATGTTCACAGGTTATGGGTGTTAGGGGTTTTCTCCAGGTACTCCAGTTTCCTCCCTCTCTCCTCATGGTGCGAAATCGCCGCAAGGTGAAATTATTTTCCTACTCAATAAATGAACCAACTTTCAACAGAAGCCTAAAAAAAAAATAATAATAAAAAAAAATAATTTCCAGCTGGTTGTTTGTTTGGTAGGAAAGTGCTCCTACCGAAAGGAGATTTCAGCCTGTGAGAGATGAGGGAGAAAATCCCTGATGGCCTTTCCTGCAAACAGGTGAGACATACAGAAAGAATCCTGAGATGAGATATGAACCTGGGACCTCTTAAACTTCACACTGCACTGGGAACAAGCCCTGCTACATTTTCCATGGACCCCAGCCCTTAAATATTCCTATCAGCTGTGTCATTATAAAGGAAGTTCATTAATGACACACAACTTAATTAGCCCCAGCTCCTGGTCACTAGTGCATATATCTCTTACGCTGTTATGGTGGTCAAAACGCTTCTCGAGATTGCTTCTTTACTTTAGTCTCGATCTATACTAACAAGAATATTTATTTCTGCAATAAAAGCACATACGACATTTGTCAATATCACCCAGTACAATAGTTCTGGAGCCTTTAACATCCCTGAATCAAACCAACAAACACCATCACAAAAATCTACCCGTAGCAAAATATATTTTTTAACTACTGTGTTTATGGTTTTGAGAATTTTTTAAACACCAAAATGCATTCTCACTGGTGATGGTTGGTCATAATCATCTGAAGAACCACCCAGACAAGGCAAACACATTCCCATCCTGAACGGTGAAATTCCTGTTCGAATCTACTTTTCTTTTCGTCGCGATATTGTGCGCAGATGAGCTCTTTGTTGTGAAGGTGAGAACAGTGTCAGCACATGGAAACAAACTAATTGTGGATTGGAAACAGTACTCGTGACGCCAAATTTGAACCCATCAAATATTATCTTAACTATCAGAAGCATCAAACAGTATGTTAAAAATTAAATTTGCTAAAAATTTCTATGGCAATTAAAAACTGAAGCATTTCAATTTGCCCTTGAGCTTCGTTGAGGTAGGTATCTACAGTCCCACGAGCACGCTAAATATTTTTAATCGGCGCAATAATGGAAACAAAACAAAAACAAACAGAAAAGAATGTATTGGCTTATTAAGCTACAGTGTCTGTGCCAATGAACCGTTTCGCGTTTGTGCAAGTATTAGTGAACCACAATATATAATGTAAATATTGCAATGTCACCATATTAGTACAGTAACTTAAAAATCTAATAATCTTTAGTGCTAACAATAAAATTTTAGTAACATCTTCCTTACTATGGTAATGTACGTGCTTCCATACTTTCAGCTACCTGATGTATTATTGATTGTCGTAGATCGGGTGTTTTTTCAGTGTTTTAACTCTTGTCATCTTTAGGCAGGTAAACTTCAAAGATGCACTTGTGAAGCATTGAGGGCACGATAATTTTACACCTGCATCTTGACACCGGTGCCATGGATAGACTAAAGCAATTTTACAGGTATAACTGGAATTTTTTTATTTTGTGCTTGTTATTTGATTTCTTTATTAACAACAGGATTGTTGCTATTACATTTGTTGCGTGTTTCAGTAGTATTCAGATTTGGGATGAAATAAGACAAGGTAAATTTTATCTGTAATATTTTACTAAAATTTTGTCTTCAGAAAAGTAAAAGTATTAGGGGAGCAATTTGAAATCTGTAACACTTTTGTAAGTCTGTCATTGTAGCTACTTCAGTGATCCTTATTTTCATTTACATTTCTGTTTATTTATATGTTAATTTGGTTTACAGCAAAAAAGATGACTCCGTGAGACAATGGCTAACAGAGTTACGTAGTACAACTGAGAGTGAGTGTATGAGTGTTCTGCAGGTCAAGCCACTCAGGCCTAGTGACCCTTCCCCTGGTGGAGTAGAAGCAGTTAAACAACTGAAAGGTTAGACATCATACAGTCTATTTATCATGCATTCTTCCTTTATTATTTGACATAATTTATAAGAGAGCTATGTCAGCCACTACATTTATCAAGTAGTCTCCTTGACAAAAAGTACTGATGGATGAGCATAACTTGGTACCAGTTAAGGGATATTTTAAACATATATATATATAGAAAGTTTAAAGTAAATGCATGTCCTATTTTATGTACTAATAGCTCAGATAGATGTCCTTTTATTTTCCCAATTTTTTTTTTTTGTATATAGATTTATGCCCAGCATGTTTGTATACATCTTGTGTCATTGCAGTCACTTTTGTTTTAAGTTGTTTTTGAAGATTTACTAAATCTGATTATATCTTTGTGCTTTCGATGATTCCATGCGTGTATATGGTATATATGTTTGGTTACCTGCATGATTTTTTAATAATTTTTGCCTGCAGATGGTATAGATTCGCTCAGACGTGAAGCTGACAAAATTAGTGAAGACTTTTCAGAGATATTCAGGTATAAGTTTATGGTAATCGGTACACTGCTAAAAAATTACAGGAATTTTATTTGATTTAGAAATAAAGGGTTCAACTCTGACCTTCACATGTTATGTCTAGTATGAACTACTTACGAGGTCACTGCCTGTATGGCTGCAAGGCTACGGGGCATTCACTTATATGCAACAGTTTAATTGATTGTGACATGATTATGATTTTTTGCTCCAAGCTTCTCTGTTCTCTGTGGCAGTAGTTTAAAGCTCTCAGGATTTCTCATTCACCAGTTTCTAGATTTTGTCATGCTTCCTCATTTTTGTTTCCCATGGACGTTTATATCAACACGGCTTATCTATGATATAGTCCATGAATAAACAGAAAAACAGTAACTACTACTACATAATCTCTAATACTTCAGTGATGTTTTAACATGTTTATTATATTTCAATTTTTGAAGAAGTCTCCTTGGGAAGTGAGTTTCTAGAAATCCTTGGAAATTACACATCACAGAAACTTCTCATTCTGATGTCAGTCTTTCTGCATATGGAATTCCTATACACCAAAAGAGAGTGTAAATTCATGGAAATGTGTAATTGCCTCTGTACTAAAGCTATCTGTGTGTTGAGAGCAGTAACTGAGTAAGAAGAGTTTCGATACAAGCTTACAAGCTTGGAGGTGAGGGATGATGAGACCAATGATTTATGATCAAGCATGTGCATCCATCTCTCAATTTTTTTGTTCATCAGACTTACTTCAGCATGCACTATTTGATAGTCAACCATAATTTTGAAACTGTAGCCAGAAATATTCACGCGTTAATTTAAATAACTGGATAAATTTTGAATGCAAACATCAGTTATTTTGGCTGTGTTTAGTCTTCTGAAATTTTGTTAATCTTCACAGCAACAAGACTATGGTGAGGAGAATGTGCCAAAACTTAAAACATCAGGCTCAATGTTCTGTCTTTACAATAAAAAAGACTTTTCATTAAAATAAATCGATGTGTGTGCATTGACTGCAATGTACAGGTAGATAGTCTTTATGTCAGCATTATTCAAACTTGCCTTTTGCAAGCCACTTACAATAACTGCATCCATCTTTATCCATTTTCCCATCTAACGAAATAAAAATACACCAAGATGGTTGATTTTTTCCATTTTTGTATTCTTATCTCAACCCTGACAGAACTTAGCAAGAACCACATTATTTACCTGCAGCCATTTGAAAATCTTTGTTTATTCACTTACTTTTGCAGCTCAAATCCATTAGCCAGAAAAACAAGTCCCCAACTGGCAATCAGCTACATTTCTGGTCAGACTTTTACCGCTAGTTATGACCCTTGGTCTGCTTGTGCAACGATAGTGCTATTAGACAGCAATAGCTCTACTCTTCTTCATCCAGCCATTGCCTGCTTGATTACTTCTTGCTTGATGAGACGCAACATAGTGACTCATCATTGCACGGAGTGCGGTATCAGATTTCTGTGTCAGAAAACTGAATTGATTACTAAATGTAGAGCAACGAAAACATTGAGCCCAAATATCTGCAGTACATGATATCTAAAGATTTATTTACACAAGAATATAAGGTTCACCAAGAACAATAAGTCTTCTACACAAACTTCAGAAACAAACAAAACGTTAAGACATATTAACTTGTTGACTGCAAACATACTATATTCACCTTTAAAAAGTGTGCACTGAAGTCATTCTAATTACACGAGCAACCATTATATAATATACTTTCGTAATTATCCCTGCTGTACAGAAGCTGCTCATCCCGGAACGTTCGAGGTATGCTGGAAATCTGTCGAGTATTCAATGATCTTCACGGTTCGCAACTCTTCGTGATACTAGCTACTGTGTGTTTTGCACCTGAAGCATTGCTGATTACGAACTTTAATATTAGACATGCTAAAAATTATTCTCAAACACCGCGTTCTGATGTTTTCGTATCTACCCTATTTTTTTAGCAATGTGATGCCTTTCAATTTTTTTGTTCGTCTTCTCTACCCTTACAGAAAATGGGGAGGATACACATCAGAGAATGTGGGAAGCCCGAGTGTTGTTTATGTGTGTGCGCATGGTTGCACCTGTTTTTATGAACACATCATGACATACCAACTGACAATACACACAATTCATGACCTGCAAAGAATACTCCACTATCATAAGACCATTGTATGAATTGTCTTACCCATAATCTATCATTATTTTTTACATCGCTTTTGCTTTTTTGTTTTATCTTGGACTAGTGACTAGTGATTTTCGAGTCGTTCTCTCGACCCTGCTTTGTGTGCGACTCTTGTTTGGTTTCTAACATCTCGTATGATGAAATGTTCATGGATATTGGTGGGGTTTGCTTTGGCTATGGTGTGGATGGTTTGTGTTGGTTGTATGGCAGCTAAGTCCAGGTTTTAGTAGCCGTGGCGTATCCTTCCCCTGTTACAGAATCTCTGTTCATGAGCTTACGGTGCCCCTCCTTTCTGGAGTATAGGTCTGAGTGTGACCTGCCTGCTCTGTTTGCTTACTACGTTAGAGGTATGCTTGTGCATGTTAGTTGGTATTTGTTCTTATGATTTTTTTTGTAACTTGTACAAGTTGTAGTTTCTTCTTAAGTTATATGTCTTAACACGCGATTAGCTTGTAGAGTTTGGATGTCATCTGTCTAATATGCCTGTTGGTTGTATAATGATGCATTCTTTTTGTTTTTCATTTATATAAGCTAACATGTAATTTTGGTCTGTTGCAGTTTAATATTAAGACGTTCAGTATCTATTGGTTTTTTATGTCAAAGGAGTTTATATAAAAGTATATCTTTTGATTCATTTGTTTTATTTGTCCATTTCTTGGAGCTACTATTAGTTTTGTGTCTGGCTATAATTTTACGAATCCTATTTGTTGTTCTCGTTTCTCTTTCTGCTCTCTCTGATGATGCATTCTCACCTTCCTTCACAAATACTATATCTGCGCATATGCTTCACTTCAAGCTCCGATTTTTACTCTCTTGTCATGCCTAGCAGCTATGCCTAAACCAGTTCCCTCTTTTGCTAAGATTCAATGGTCAGAGGCATTAAAACTTGTTTTCATTATTTGGATTTATTTTACTTATCCTTGATGTGTTGTTTAAGTATACAGTGTAAACCGTGTCTAAACCCAGTGCTTAGTATACTGTCTGTGGAGTAGTTAGGAGCGAACTGCTTTGATGTCTGCTTAGTAGTGCCTTATGAAAACCTGTCCCTGCACTCCCACACACCTGATTTTTTACGGAAAGTACCAAACACAGAAGGATGAGCATTGCCTAACATGTTTTGCCTCACACAGTGAATCATTTAGCTGACGCCTGTGGCATTTCTTTTAGAAAAGAGTGTTAAGAGACTTGGAATAGTCAGGAAAAGACTGATAAGTGTGTATTTCAATGTAACTGGTTGGATAAGATTTTAGTTCAGTATGCATGTTTATATACATATACATATTTTTTAACAACATTTTATTACATACCACCATCTGCAAACATACCACCAGTCAAGCATGTCAAAAGCATCAGACAGCAAGATGGGTGCATCTCTGGTAGCTTTTTTATGGACTTTACATCCATAGTCCTGCTGAGACAACTCATGCAGTCATGGCAGCAGAGGCGCAATAGCACTTCATCGTTTGGCCTGTGATGCACACTTGCCAACAAGGTATCATCACCAGAGGTAAAAGCTGCTGATTATCCTTACTTTAATAAATAGATAATAATTTACAGTAAACGGTAATATTCATACCATTAATAGCACTACTGTGCATTACTGCCAATAGACCGTCCCAAATTTTGTTTCTTCTTTAGCGCATTATGAAAAATTAGTGAATAAATTCATCATTTATCAAACGTCAAATTTAAAGATGATCAAATTTACATAGTAGTGTTGTTAGAAAGACTGCTTCTTGCTATATTTGATAATCCAGTTGAGCTCATTACTCTAAATTGACAGGATACCTCGACTGTGAAGCTTTGTAATGTTCAGCTGCTCGAACAACAGGATCTGTACTTAATAGTTGCCTGGTAATGTCAAACAGAGAGGAAATGAATTATAATCAGACTGTTATTTTCATAAACTCCTTCTAAATAGTGCAATCTATTTAAAATAGAATATCTAGATGCCCTAGGTGAAACTATCCCCCCGTTTACGTTGCTATAATTCTTAACCCAACCAATTATAACTTGATATTTTTCCTTGGGGTTGTTTTCTTGCATTTCTTCCAATATATCATTATATTATAAATGCTTGATTTTGCAGGCTGCCTTCTTGAAAATCTGTGATGTGTGTGCACAAGTGAAATAGACGCCAGGATCTTAGCAGCTCAATATATCCACACGCTTATGGGTCATTCCTTTATCCTCTCAATAAAGATGAAATTTTTACTATGATATTGCCATTTCAATTCATTATTATGTTTCTCCTAGTCAGTACCTTCTGCCAAACTGGAATCTGCAACATTACGCACGCTAGCAAACGCAATTTCTTATCTATCTAACAGCAAACGTTATTCTTCAATACATTTTAGATTCTGCAAGTTGGCCATTCAACCCCAGAATACTGCAAAATGTCAATTTGATGATTAAATGTTGTTGACTGAAGAGCACGTAAATCTAATGCAAAATAACTTCTATATGATGCAATTTTCCGATCTCGTTTGGTCAGATTATCTTTAACATCTGCACAAGCCAAACTTCAACAGACTTCCATACATTTACATTTAAATGTAACAGATGAGATCTCATTTTTTGTTCATTTCACTGTTAAGTTTGATAAGAATTTATTAATTATCTTTTGAATATATTACCACTGAGCAAGAACCACAAACAATACATCTTTAATTTTCTTCCAACTTCAAAAAGTCAATATGATCTTGCATATTTTGAGTCCACATTTGTTCCCCAGTAAATTTTCATTTGGTCATTTTTTCTTTGTGGCACACATCTGGACCAAAATTTAACAAAATCTGTAGCATTGATTATTAAACATGGTAAACGGTCTTGTCTTGTCTTTAAATTAGTGTTTCTAGTTGCAGCTGCTGTTGGAAAGCAAGTGTAATGTTATTATATAAATTGTGAGATATTCAATTACAGTGACATATATCATAGGTAGTGATGCAATCAGATTTTTGGCTGTATTCACAATTTTTCCGAGCTTATCCTGCTATCCTGTCTTCACCCCGATATCGAAATATTATCTCACATCGCTACAGTATTTTTTTGCTTTTGTTTTTTTGTGTGTTTTTTTTTTTTTTTGTTGTAAGAATACCTCACACCAGCAGGAATTATTAGCACTGGTATCGGATTTTAACTTTTTTAAAAAAAACACCTTAGCACTTTCTCAAGTTTTAAAAAAAAAATCATCTTGCCCTTCTTTTTCCTATCCTATATCTCATCATTTTATATCTAACATAATCATAACATTGATAACATGATCATGTTCAATGTAAGCTTGTGAATGAAGATTACAGCAGAAATTGTCTAAGACTTCGAAATCATGTGGTTAATTTTTAAAAACTTGTCAGTAAGCTATAGCTATATTCATGGTTCTTAATCCAGTATTCTTGAACATTAATGCAGTTCTTTAATGCCCAAACAGCTCTGAACGTCCATGATAGCAATGTCAATAGACCAGTCAAGAATCAGATCCTGTTTGTCATGACTGGTTCTTCTGCTTTTTAATCACCTATGTTGTAAGAAGACATCACTTAATATTTTTAAAATTATTTACATATAAAAGAAAGAAAAAACTACCTTTGCATCATTGTGCTCAGTTCTTCCCTTCAGGTGATGTTGACCATTAAATATTTCATTTATAGATATCTTTCTCACTGCCCTAACTGCATCTTTTGGCGTATCACTTTTCCTGTTCTGGAGTAATAAACATGAATTATGATATCACAACCCTAGCATTGTCAGTTTTCTCAGTTCATACTTGCATAATATAATATGTGGATTGAGAGAGATACTACTAGAAGTGAAACTGCTGGACAAATGTTTTTTTTTTTAATTTTTGTAAAGCCTGTATACATAGGTTTGCAAAAGTTATCCGGTTATAAATCCTGTTATTAGTATTCAGAGTGCCCACTAAACTTAAATACACATAAGATTGTTACGAGAGACTTTGCTATCTCTGACCACCAAAACTGAACAGGGCAGCTAGTTTACCGCACTCGCAAATGGCTGGATTGCAATTACATCCTAGCGAAAGGACGGCACAGCAAGAATTATTATGATCTGAACATCAGAAACGCCATTTCTGTGTAGTCTCACAATCCAGAACCAGAAACAGAGCACGTCGCCCTTGTCGTCATCTCTTGACTAGCCGCTTGCTCGCTCGACCTAGACGCTCACCATGACACTAGGAGACAAAACTGCTCAGAGGCTACATATGGATGTGCTAACACAATACTGAGTATTAGTGTCGTACTGCTCCATTCGTACGTTAACACAATTCGAAACAATCTCCTCTACACTATTGCATATAATTTCTAACATTCAACAGTCTTATATGAGCTCATCCATGTCTTTCTTCTTTTAACAATATCTCGTCTTACTTCTTATTCCACATTTGATTAGACACAAAACTGGACATTCCGCTCTTGTATCACCAGTTATTCTCTAGTCTGCCCAATTACAATTCTTAAATACAATACTTCTCGAACCTAATAGTTTTGCCCACAAGAAAATAAGTGCTATATCATAACTAATGCGACGTATTCTGCCCTTTTTAAGTGTCAACTGTGACATAACATCTGACATTGCGCTCACAAAAAACAAAATCGCAAATGTAGAATCAACTATTTTATTAGCTCTCGTATCAGTAACTACCGTTTCTTTTATACATTCATTTTTTCATCCTATGTTCTATTTATGGACTGTTTCTCGAATCAGACGTCACAGCGAAGTAATTCTTAGTTCCTCCTTCATATCCGCAGTTCGTCTCATGCGATACTGCATAACAAAAGAATGGAAGTAAACCGGAACACTAACTATGATCGTCTATGCCTCATGTTTTATATTAATCTAAATCAATTAAACACGGAAAGCATATTCACATCTAAATTGCTCGTAAAACATAATAACTAGCGAATAATACAATCAAGAAGATCGTAAGAGCACACATGAATAATCGTCTTTTATCTGTACGTCACTTAATTCGCTGATTTATTTTTCTACGTTTGAATGACATTTACACGCATTATCTGATTCTCCCACATACTTTAATTGATTCTATTATAATTTATTGTGCTACGAAGTGCGCAAAAAACGCATAGCACAGCTATACGCGCACACAAACGAGCCTGCTACCGCTTCCGACAAGTAATCATCTGATGCTTCTTAATACACACACATCTGCTACGTCTATACACTAACCACGTGTGCACTCCACTCGCGTCCGGTTTACACGTCACATCACGGTAACCACACGATTGCCTAAACTTGCGGCCTACGGATTTAGCTCGGAACACACGCGAACGAATACAGACACACACCAGATGCGCACATTATTACCTCTCACGCACCCCCTCAGCCTATATATGCGTCAGATTCCACCTGTCACCCACTGATCATACAGTCTAAATTATGATGGAAAAGGATCAACACCCACATTATCTCCTGTTCGAGCGTGCTAAAGCCACAGCCTTGGTCTTTTTCTTGCTGATCTGCAGTCTATTTTGGTTTCCACGACCTCCCTTTTTTTGAGCAGTGCACTCGTCTGACAGAGTCACTTCCACGAATTGTTTGATTGTCAAGGCATCTCTTGCTCTGTACTGGCAAAGCCACAGATGGAAGATATTGCTTATCGTCTCAAAACCATCCACTATGCTGTACATTGTGACTGCATGCCAAGACTTTACAATATAAAGTGTCTGCACGAAAGTGTGCTTGAACCTAAGCCAACCAAGTATCAATGTAGTCATACTATACAAGAAAGCGTCGTCACAAAACCTATGTACCATCATTACAGACAATGAATAAATTCTATAGTATCTCTGATGATAACAATTAAATTATCTTTAAGGAAGTAACGTGTGTGTCTTCTACAACGAGCCAGAACCCTCTCTCTGTCACTATAACTGCGATTTTAACAAAAAGGTAGGCTGGGATTCTCGCCTGTTCTTCAGTATACGAAATGCAATTATCAAGTTCATTTATGACATGACAGTTCATCGCTGTTTACCCCATCGTTAATTAACAACTCGGAAGTGGTGTGCTAGTGGTTCATAATCCACCACTGCTTACCCGCGCTCTCATACTCAGGCAACTCACAGGGGTCAGTTAGATACAATTATCCAAAAAAAATTGCAATCTTCCACTTGTATTTCCTCTAGCGATTCGCTTGCACGCATGCGCGTACACACACACCTCTCACACACGCACGCAGCCTATACATGTGTGCCATGCCTAGAATATATTTCAACGATGTCTATATAGCACTCATGTGTACCGCTTCTGGTCATGACATGATGCATATGTTAGTTTAACTACATATCCTAACTAGAATTTAGGGGCTATTTAATGTGGGGTTTTAGTGTATTTTATTTTTTTTTTTGGTTAAGACCCCCGATCCGTGAACAACATAATACTCGTCTGTGTCCTAATTTAGTAGATTACACGTGAAATATTCCGTTTTTCTTGCTGGTATTCTATGAGGGTTGTGCGTGGACCTGCGCGCTCTGAACTTAGTAGTTATTCATGAAATCTATATGCCAAAAACACGAGCAGCTCTCAGAACCTACGCCAACGTTGAACTCGCCATGATATGACTCTATCGCTCCACTCGTGTTACTCACCTTAATGAACTGATCACCACAAACAAACACGAACAAAATGGAACCATGTTCACTTCTCAAAGGAATAAAAATACTCCAGCATGACAAAGTCAATTTTCTACTTAGATATTATAAAATACTCCACAACCATATACTGTCGCAATTATTTAAATGGACTACAAAAAGAAATTACATTCAGCATATGATGAAAAGAGAATATTAACTATTTAAATGTACAGTACGTTATATTACACAAAAATTGAATATCATTAATACCGGAAATAACCTCTTTAAGATTATTTTCATCCTGTCACCGATTACTTGTTCGTCAACATTCTTAATATGAAAGGCGCCATCATTTAACCCTCGTTTCCAACGAGTTGATTGCGGAGAATGTCATAATTATATCTCTCTACACAGAGTCCCAATTCGTCTACTTTCATCTCTGAGCCATCTTTTAGAAATAGTACGGCTGTACACACATCCAGGCCAGTTGTTGACGCATCTCCGCTCATCCTCAGATTCCATGTGCTAAAGACATCTCCCTGATCTCCAGAACACAGTACCATCTCCGGATTCGCAATGACTTCACGCAATTTTCCTCAAGCTTTATCAAGGCACACGTTACGACTTCCCAGTATACCGACTAATAATACATCACACTAGACAGCAAGAACGCAAATCAGTGTTCGGCGCGGACGCACAAAGTTTTTCCAGGAAATACGACTTGAGCCAGAATACACTACACGATACAAAAGAGAAGCGCTAATTAACAATATATTAGAATGTATGAAATGCATTGAAATGATGCAATGAAGGATTTATTCACTTCTACATTTTCCAGATCATTTAAAATTATCTCCATGTTATCATCCACCTAGACATACCCTATTATATCTTAATTGATCCATTTACTGCTCTACACTGAAAATAAATGAGCAAACTATTTTATAA